>NC_134092.1:64146099-64449051 GCF_000715075.1 Nicotiana tabacum
CCGCTCTTGTATCAGTTTCACCTTCTCAATGGCTTGGTAAATCAAATCTGGCCCATATAATTCTGTCTCACCGACTTCGAACCATCCAACTGGTGATCTACATCTCCTCCCGTACAGTGCCTCATACGGGGCCATTTTAATACTGGAATGGTAGCTATTATTGTAGGCAAATTCTATAAGTGCCAGATGGTCATCCCAATTCCCCTTAAAATCTAGAACACATGCTCGTAGCATATCTTCCAGCGTCTGGATGGTACGTTCAGCCTGTCCATCAGTCTGCGGATGGAATGCAGTGCTGAGATTTACTTGTGTGCCTAAACCCTTCTGAAAAGACCTCCAAAAGTTAGCCGTAAATTGAGCTCCTCGGTCTGATATAATAGATACCGGCACACCATGAAGCCTAACAATCTCCTTGATATACAACTTCGCATAATCTTCAGCCGTGTAAGTTGTCTTAACTGGTAAAAAATGGGCAGATTTTGTAAGTCGATCAACTATCACCCAGATGGAGTCAAACTTATGATAAGAGCGAGGTAATCCAATAATGAAGTCCATATTAATCACCTCCCGTTTCCAGGTCGGAATCTCTATATTCTGAATCAATCCACTGGGTTTCTGATGCTCGATCTTTACTTGTTGACAATTAGGACACTGGGCTACAAATTCTGCAATAGACTTCTTCATGTTGTCCCACCAATACTGCTCCTTAACGTCATGATACATCTTTGTCGAGCCAGGATGGATAGAATATCGGGACTGATGAATCTCAATCATAATCTTCTCTCGCAACCCTGCCACACTAGGCACACATAATCGGCCCTGGTATCTCAGTGTCCCATCTCCTCCGATCTTGAAAGCTGTAATCTTACACTGCTGAATTCCCTCTCTCAATCTTACTAAGGTAGGATCTTCATATTGTCGTGCTTTTACCTCGGCTACCAAAGATGATTCTGCTGTATTCTGTACAGTAACACCTCCGTCATCAGAGTCCAACAATCTGATTCTCATATTGGCCAGCTGGTGAAGCTCTTTGGTCAACCCTTGTCTACCTGCCTCAATATGTATTAAGCTTCCCATTGACTTACGGCTGAGAGCGTCTGCCACAACATTGGCTTTACCAGGATGGTACAATATCTCGACGTCATAGTCTTTCAGTAATTCAAGCCACCTACGCTGCCTCAAATTCAACTCCTTCTGCTTGAAGATGTATTGTAAACTTTTGTGATCTGTGTAGATGTCAACATGGACGCCGTATAAGTAGTGCCGCCATATCTTCAAAGCATATATTACTGCAGCCAATTCCAAATCATGAGTCGGGTAATTCTTTTCATGCTTCTTCAATTGTCGTGATGCATAAGCAATCACCTTCCCACGTTGCATCAATACGCACCCCAAACCTATACCTGAGGCATCACAATATACCACATAACCTTCTGTTCCTTCTGGGAGAGTGAGCACTGGCGCAGATGTCAATCGATTCTTTAGCTCCTGAAAACTATGTTCACAAGCATCAGACCACTGGAACTTAGTTTTCTGTGTTAACTTAGTCAATGGTGCTGATATAGAGGAAAACCCTTCTACAAACCGCCTATAATATCCTGCTAGCCCCAGGAAGCTGCGGACTTCTGACGGTGTTGTAGGTCTCGGCCAATTCTTCACTGCATCGATCTTCTGAGTGTTGACACTAATACCCTCATCAGATATCACATGGCCAAGGAATGCTACTGAGTTCAGCAAGAATTCACATTTAGAGAGCTTAGCATATAACTTATGATCCTGAAGGGTCTGGGCATAAGCCTGAATACGGGAAATATCCATGCCCTCTACCAAGGAGGCTGTTGTACACTCATTTATCAGATGTGGTCCCAACCCATTCACGAACAGGTGCACCCTATCACTCATTTCGGCCACCATATGGGGAGCATACCTTGCTAAAGAATCAAATTGTATACTATACTCTCGTACACTCATATTACCCTGTCGAAGGTTCAAGAACTTATCAGCTCTTGCTCGTCGTATCTCAACTGGCAAGTAGTGACGAAGAAAGGCCTCAGAAAATTCCTTCCACACGGCTAGAGGAGCGTTCGGACCCCTAGATCTCTCCCAACTATCATACCAGAAAACCGCTAAATCCCGTAACCGATAAGAAGCCAACTCTACTGCCTCTGTATCACTAGCATGCATAACCCGCAATGTACGATGAACCTGATCAATAAATGTTTGTGGGTCCTCCTTGGGATCTGATCCGGTAAACACTGGAGGGTCTAGATTAATAAAATCACGAACTCTCGCACTAACCGGTTTATCAGCAACACCGGTATTCTGCCTCTGAGCCTGAGCAGCTACCAAGCTAGTCAACAACTGCATTGCACTGCGCATATCGTGGTCTGTAGTGCCAGACGGTGGAACTGGATGTACTGGGTGCCTCCTAATATCCTCTGGAGGAGACGGAGAGGTATGAGACGGTATCTCACTCTGAGCCTCACTTTGGCCTGCTCTGGCTGGAGGGACCTGAATGTTACCCTCGCCCACAGCTGTATCAAGCCGTTTACTAATCGCTTGCTTCCTAGTCGAAGGCATCGCTGAAAGAAAACAATGTGAATATTAGATATGAACACTTACGACTCAACTCTACGCACGATCTAGATTTAGGAAGAAGGTAACAACCCTAGATGTCATGTAGCCTCCTGATTATAAATGTGGCGCGCTACACATCCATAATCAAAACTCTACTAGACACGGCTCATCGACAACCCCTAGGACAGACTTGCTTTGATACCAAGTTTGTCACAACCCAACTGGAGGGTCATGACTAGCACCCGGGCCATACTTGCCGAGCACCAACGTACATTTTATCTAACCTTCCTTATTATCTTTAAGGGCCGACAAGACCAATATAAATGAAAGACATGGATCATGAACATCCAACAATGAAAGATAATGTCATGAACATACGTAACATGGGACGACAAGACTGTCAAGAAACTATATATAAGGTACGAGCTACCATGGTGCCATGAAAGACTATACAACAAAAATCAGCCGACAAGGCATTCCAAACCATACATGAGTCGACACCTGTCTATGAGCCTCTAAAAGAACATAAGTGCTACAACATTGCCGGAACAGGGCCCCGACATACCCATAATGTCTATAACAAAAATGCATACCAAGACCACGACAAGTCCGGAGAAAGGATCTTGCCAATAACGCTGAATCGGATAGCCTACTGTGATGGGGGAGCTGCGTCTACCCGTCTATCAGGACCTGCAGCACGACATGCAGCGTCCACAAATAAAAAGGACGTCAGTACGAATAAAGTACTGAGTATGTAAGGCAGAATAGCATAAGTAAGAACAATAATGTAAACAGTGATAGGGAATATACAACCTGTGACATCTGGGTACCTCTGAGGGCTACTGACATGAAATACATGATACATACATATATATATATACATAAACGTTTAAAACATATGCCTTTGTGGGCATCATCATCATCATATCGTACCCGGCAAATAATAGGCTCGGTAGAATCATACCCGGCCACGTGGAGCTCGGTAAAACCCAACTGATCAGTGGTTGCACAATAGGTGCCATACCCGGCCAACTATAGCGCGGCTCGGTAGAGTAAAATAGATACATATATATGATGCATGCTGGACTCGTTGGAATCATATTTTGAACCTTTCGGAGTGACGTAAGGTCGGTATCCTTCGTACATGTTATTAGGATTAACTCTTCATCAAGAATCTTATAAGAATCAGGAACTACCAACAACATTGATAATATAAGAATAAGAGAAGTAACATCAATATCAATCGTTTCATAAGAAGGGCAGCAATGTAAGTACTGCTAGCTTCTAAGAGTAGAGTATCTTTGGGAGCTCGTTCATTACATTATGTACAATTGGAGTCGTGCAAAAGAATGAAGGGGATAGCCTCACATACCTTGTATATACTGCCCAACCTCAAGCTATGCAAATATCACGACTCCTTAGTCTACAATAAGACAAATGACACTATCATTATCGTTTAAGCGTCGTAACTATTATGTATCGACCACAACCTATTTTACGATGAAACGGACAGCACCTCCCCTATTTATATGACTTCACACAAGTAAATACAATCACCAAACAGCCCAAACAACATCATTAATAATCATATTGAGCCTCCAAAACAGTCCACCAACTAACAACATTACTACCAAGCCTTTCGATATATATTTCACAAGTTCTAGCATCAACGACTTAGCCACAACTTGGATAATCTTAAATATATATAGAGTAAGAGGTTCCTTACCTTTAAACAGAAAGAACAACTCCAATTTGACCTTAATTTTCCACGAAATATCCCTTCAATTCTGCCACAAGAACAAGGAAGCGAAACTAGCAATTAATTCGGGTTTTTCGGCACTAGAATTACTTTAGAAGACTTGAAATCACCTAGGGTTGATATTAAAAACTTGAAAGTGTATTTACAGGACATAAAACACTTAAAACAACCTCCCACACGAGCTGGAACAACACAAAAATCAGCAACAACAAGAAGAACAAGAAACTTACTAGCGCCACGGGATTCCCGACATTTGATTTGTGTTGTTTGCCCTTTGTTTGGGTCTTGGATCATGAGAGAACCTTGAGAGAATGTTTTTAGGGTTATAAGGTCTGAATATACTAAAAAATAATGACTTAAAACGGGGTTGAGTTATCTTATATATGTCCAAATGTCTTAAACCGCCTTTGTGGGCCCCATAGAGAGCAGCTTGGCGCACTCTCGCGAAAATGCGAATATCTCTCTATTCCGAGATTGTATCGACGAACGGTTTAATGCCTTGGAAACTAGACTCATAGATATTCAATTTGATAGGTAGATCACCCCATAATTCCAAGCACATTGGGAGAAAAATGCAGTAACATTTGACCTAAAGTTTAAGTAAAATTATAAACCTAAGTTGCGACAACTTTTATCAACTTTGTTTCATAACTTGCTTGACTTCAAGACTTATGATGCGGATATTATATGATTCAAATACATTAAAACAAGACCTCTTGGGACAGTTAATCACCTCTAGTGTTATCCGAAAATACGGGTTACAACATCCTTGATTCGTTTAACTTCTAATATTTGTTAACCACTCTTATACACCCTTGTATCGTTTAAGACCAATAGGATTAACTTATTATCATCTCAAAGATAATCTCTTCTTGGATTTACGTCGACTACCTTACGGCGTGATCTATGATATGCGAATTTGGGTTGTAACATGCCTGATGGCGGTGTTAGGCGCCATCACGACCGTTAGCGGATTTTGGGTCGTGACACATAGCCTCTGTCATGATGGGCTGTAGCTATAGCGTGACCACCACTAAATCCTCTGGTGCCCTACGGCCTATTGGCCTCTCTTTCCTCTCTCTTACGGCCCCGCATACCCTCCAACCTCCGTGCAATCTCTACCACCTGCTGATATGGGGTATCTGCCTCCAAATCTCGAGCCATGCTAAATGTAATACCATAGTTGATCCCCTCAATGAATCGACAGACTCGTTCTCTGACTCTAGAAACCAAGGCAGGTGCATGTCTTGACAAATCACTGAATCGGACAGCATACTGTGACACTATCATAGTACCCTAGCGCAACTTCTCAAACTCCGCGTGCCATGTATCCCTAAGGATCTGAGGAACAAACTCTCTCAAGAATAACTCTGAAAACTGAGACCATGTAAGTGAAGATGCATCAGCTGGGCTATCTTTCTCGTATACCCGCCACCACTGATATGCTGCTCCTGACAGCTGGAAAGTGGTGAAAGCAACCCCGCTCGTCTCCACAATACCCATGGTACGGAGAATACGGTGTCACTCCTCTAGAAAACCATGTGCATCCATTGAAGCCAAACCACTGAAAGTAGGAGGGTGATACTTCTTGAACCTCTCAAGTCTAAGCTGCTCCTCCTAATATGTTGCTTCCCTAACCTCGGGCAGAACCGGAACAACAGGATGTACTGGTATAACCTTTGGGACCTGATCCTCGTGGACCCGCTGCTTTGGGGTATGGGACGAGGGGGTATGAGCTCCTCCCTCGGCCTGAGATGTGGCTCGTGCAAGTGGAATCAAACCCGCCTGAGCTAGAGTACAAAACATGCTCAAGAACTGTGCGAGGGTCTCCTGAAGTGCAGGGGTGGCAACAGGCGCCTCGGGTGCCTGCCCCCCAACCGGAGCTACTGGCGGCTCCTCTGTCACAGCTCGGGTAGTTACTCTGGCTGCACCATATGCCCCTCCTCGGCCTCTACCCCATCCCCGGCCCCAGCCTCTCGGGACTCTAGCAGGGGGTGTAGGTGTCTGATCGTCGGATCGAGCAGTGCGTGTCCTCACCATCTGTGAGAGAATAGAAAGTCATAGATTCAATTTTCAAAGGCAACCAATTCGCACGATAAGGAATCAAAAAAGTGAAGTTTTCCTAGCAGCTCCGTAGCCTCTAAAAAATAAGTACAGACGTCTCTGTACCGATCCGCAAGACTCTACTAAACCTGCTTATGACTCGTAACAACTATGAACCTAGAGCTCTAATACCAACTTATCACGACCCCAAATTTCCCTCTGTAGAATGTCGTGATGACACATATTCTCCACGACTAGGTACGCATAACATTTAATAATAACTTGACAGAAATAATCAACAAAATACTAAAACAAGTCTGATAAACTGATGTAATCTCCTGAAATAGAATCTCAACAATACACTCCCCCAAAACCGGTGGAACTGAGTCATATGCTCTATAGAGTAAATTAAAATGTCTACTACATCATTGTCTGAATGAAAATACAACAGGAATTAATGGTAAAGGTAGGTGACACTGAGGCCTGCGGACGCCGAGCAGGCATACCTTGAAGTCTCCGTAAAGCAGCTAACAGATGATCACTAATGCCCGGCACGAATAGACGTACCTGGATCTGCACAAAAAGATGTATAAAAGCGTAATATGAGTACACCACAATGGCACCCAATAAGTATCAAGCCTAACCTTGGTAGAGTAGTGACGAGGCCGGGTCAAGACACCTACTAGGATATAAAAATAGAATGGAAATGTAATAACAAGAAGTAACGAAAAGCGGAGAAATATGTATGATGAAACAAGTCAATAACACAGGCTAGTGGAAGGGTTGTAAGCATAGAAATGAGATAAATGAAACAATTGAAAAGAAACACAATGATTGTATACGGACAATAACTGATGGAACAAGAAAGATCAAAACAACAAGAAGCGTTCCCACCAAATAACCCTTTGCAACATGAGATAAACAACAAGAATCACAACGAGGTACCGCCTCGTATTCACATTTCTCAATTTCAATCACAATCTTTCCTTTTGCCGCCGCGTGAGCCTTATATTTAAATAGTTTTGAAAACATTTGTGCCCGAAATAGCTACATGCACTTTAGCCCATCTTATGACGCCACGTGGCTTCACGTAATTCCCGTACAAGCAACATGCACATAAGTCTCACCTTATGCCGACGTATGCACATTAACCCCTAGCCTTATACCGCCGCATGCGCGTCAATATCACATCTCAATAACAACTTGCACCACAGATGCCCATATGTCACAACTTGCCAGCAATCAACAATATCAGTATTTTCATAACAATAGCCCATGGCTCCACCACAACGTGTATAAGAATATCAACAATAACAATGAATGTAAAATTCTCAACAAGAAAGATATCTCAACAATTAATAACTTCACCTCAATGTGATAGGGCTTTCACAACTTCAACACCAATAACTCATCAATGTGTAACCACGAAATTAAATACAAATAACTCATAATGGAAGAGATAATATGACTTCAAATAAGAATAATAGCAATGAAAGAGATAACTTGTAACAATGATTTTAAATGATGATAATAAACAATGAAAGAGATGACATTCACAATGATTTCAAATAATGATAATCAACAATGAAAGAAATAACATGTAACAATAAAAGGGGCAATGTGAATTTAGAACATGATATGACATTTCAATTAAAGCAAGGAAAGAGTCTAAGTAGCCTAAACTGGTCAAATACCACATACAGCCCATGTACCCACTCGTCACCTTGTGTACACGGCTTTCACATAGCACAAAAGACACAACCAATACTCAATCCTAAGGAGTAGTTACCCCACATAAAGTTAGGCAAGATACGTACATCAATGTCACGACCCAACTGGAGGGTCATAACTAGCACCCGGGCCATACTTGCCGAGCACCAACGTACATTTTATCTAACCTTCCTTATTATCTTTAAGGGCCGACAAGATCAATATAAATTGTAGACATGGATCATGAACATCCAACAATGAAAGATAATGTCATGAACATACATAACATGGGACGACAAGACTGTCAAGAAACTATATATAAGGTACGAGCTATCATGATGCCATGAAAGACTATACAACAAAAATCAGCTGAAAAGGCATTCTAAACCATACATAAGTCGCCACCTGTCTATGAGCCTCTAAAGGAACATAAGTGCTACAACATTGCCGGAACAGGGCCCCGACATACCCATAATGTCTATAACAAAAATGCATACCAAGACTAAGGCAAGTCCGGAGAAGGGATCTCGCCAATAACCACTGAACTGGACAGCCTACTGTGGTGGGGGTGCTACGTCTACCTGTCTATCAGGACCTGCAGCACGACATGCAGCGTCCACAAATAAAAAGGACGTCAGTACGAATAAAGTACTGAGTATGTGAGGCAAGAAAGCATAAGTAAGAACAGTAATGTAAACAGGGATAGAGAATATACAACCTGTGACATCTAGGTACCTCTGAGGGCTACTGACATGAAATACATGATACATACATATATATACATAAACTTTTAAAACATACGCCTTTGTGGGCATCACCATCATCATATCGTACCCGGCCATAATAGGCTCGGTAAAACGTACCCGGCCATCATAGGGCTCGGTAGAATCGTACCCGGCCACGTGGAGCTCGGTAAAACCCAACTGATCAGTGGTTGCACAATAGGTGCCGTACCCGGCCGACTATAGCGCGGCTCGGTAGAGTAAAATAGATACATATATATGATGCATGCTGGACTCATTGGAATCACATTTTGAACCTTTCGGAGTGACAAAAGGTTGGTATCCTTCGTACACGTTATTAGGATTAACTCTTCATCAAGAATCTTATAAGAATCAGGAACTACCAACAACATTGATAATATAAGAATAAGAGAAGTAACATCAATATCAATCGTTTCATAAGAAGGGCAGCAATGTAAGTACTGCTAGCTTCTAAGAGTAGAGTATCTTTGGGAGCTCGTTCATTACATTATGTACAATCGGAGTCATGCAAAAGAATGAAGGGGATAGCCTCACATACCTTGTATATACTGCCCAACCTCAAGCTATGCAAATGTCACGACTCCTTAGTCTACAATAAGACAAATGACACTATCATTATTCGTTTAAGCGTCATAACTATTATGTATCGACCACAACCTATTTTACGATGAAACGGACAGCACCTCCCCTATTTATATGACTTCCCACAAGTCAATACAATCACCAAACAGCCCAAACAACATCATTAATAATCATATTGAGCCTCCAAAACAGTCCACCAACCAACAACATTACTACCAAGCCTGTCGATATATATTTCACAAGTTCTAGCTTCAACGACTTAGCTGCAACTTGGATAATCTTAAATATATATAGAGTACGAGGTTCCTTACCTTTAAACAGAAGGAACAACTCCAATTTGACCTTAATTTTCCACGAAATATCCCTTCAATTCTGCCACAAGAACAAGGAAGCGAAACTAGCAATTAATTCGGGTTTTTCGGCACTAGAATTACTTTAGAAGACTTGAAATCACCTAGGGTTGATATTAAAAACTTGAAGGTGTATTTACAGGACATAAAACACTTAAAACAACCTCCCACACGAGCTGGAACAACACAAAAATCAGCAACGACAAGAAGAACAAGAAACTTACTAGCGCCACGGGATTCCCGACATTTGATTTGTGTTGTTTGCCCTTTGTTTGGGTCTTGGATCATGAGAGAACCTTGAGAGACTGTTTTTAGGGTTATAAGGTCTGAATATACTGAAAAATAATGACTTAAAACGGGGTTGAGTTATCTTATATATGTCCATATGTCTTAAACCGCCTTTGTGGGCCCCATAGAGAGCAGCTTGGCGCACTCTCGCGAAAACGCGAATATCTCTCTATTCCGAGATCGTATCGATGAAGGTTTAATGCGTTGGAAACTAGACTCATAGATCTTCAATTTGATAGGTAGATCACCCCGTAATTCCAAGCACATTGGGAGAAAAATGCAGTAACATTTGACCTAAAGTTTAAGTAAAATTATAAACCTAAGTTGCGACAATTTTTATCGACTTTTGTTTCATAACTCGCTTGACTTCAAGACTTATGATGCGGATATTATATGATTCAAATACATTAAAATAAGACCTCTTGGGACAGTTAATCACCTCTAGTGTTACCCGAAAATACAGGTTATAACATCCTTGATTCGTTTAACTTCTAATACTAGTTAACCACTCTTATACACCCTTGTATCGTTTAAGACCAATAGGATTAACTTCTTATCATCTCAAAGATAATCTCTTCTTGGATTTACGTCGATAACTTACAGCGTGATCTATGGTATGCGAATTTGGGTTGTAACACCCTCTCCCCCTTAGGAACATTCATCCTCGAATGTAAGGGTTTATGGGGTGTCTAACTCATCGTGGATTCTGACGGAGATTTCCGGCTGAGTTTCCCCCATAAAATGGACACTAGCCAAACTTGCAAGCAGTTAAACCCAACCTATGGCCTTACAAGACTATACAAAGCATTATGGATATGTACATTATCTGCATATCACCATTTTGTATTAAAAAAAGAGTATTCACAAGCTATTGCTTACCTCATAGAGCCGTTTCACCTTATAATGCGTCCTTCTTTCCCCCGGCATCCTCGTTATCTTCACTCTGGAATAGGTAAGGGTATTTAGACTTCATCTCCTCTTCTGCTTCCCATGTCATTTCTTCTATATTCTTGTTCATCCATAATACTTTCACGGAAGCTATATCCTTTGTTCTCAGCTTGCGGACTTGTCGATCTAATATAGCCACTGGCACTTCATCATATGATAGATCCTTTGTAACTTGTACATCTTTGATAGGGACGACCCGAGAAGGGTCTCCAATACATTTCCTCAACATAGATACATGGAATACCGGGTGGACAAATTCCAATTCAGATGGCAATTCTAACTCGTAAGCAACCTGTCCAATTCGTCGAAGAACTTTGTACGGCCCAATATACCACGGACTCAACTTGCCCTTATTCCCAAAACGCATAACACCCTTCATTGGTGAGATCTTCAGGAAAACCCAATCACCAACCTCAAATTCCAGATCACGACGCCGGACATCGGAATAAGACTTTTGCCTGCTTTGTGCCGTCCTCAGTCGCTCTTGTATCACTTTCACCTTCTCAATGGCTTGGTGAATCAAATCTGGCCCATATAATTCTGTCTCACCGACTTCGAACCATCCAACTGGTGATCTACATCTCCTCCCATACAGTGCCTCATACGGGGCTATTTTAATACTGGAATGGTAGCTATTATTGTAGGCAAATTCTATAAGTGCCAGATGGTCATCCCAATTCCCTTGAAATCTAGAACACATGCTCGTAGCATATCTTCAAGCGTCTGGATGGTACGTTCAGCCTGTCCGTCAGTCTGCGGATGGAATGCAGTGCTGAGATTTACTTGTGTGCCTAAACCCTTCTGAAAAGACCTCCAAAAGTTAGCTGTAAATTGAGCTCCTCGGTCTGATATAATAGATACCGGCACACCATGAAGCCTAACAATCTCCTTGATATACAACTTTGCATAATCTTCAGCCGTGTAAGTTGTCTTAACTGGCAGAAAATGGGCAGATTTTGTAAGTCGATCAACTATCACCCAGATGGAGTCAAACTTATGATAAGAGCGAGGTAATCCAATAATGAAGTCCATATTAATCACCTCCCATTTCCAGGTCGGAATCTCTATATTCTGAATCAATCCACTAGGTTTCTGATGCTCGATCTTTACTTTTTGACAATTAGGACACTGGGCTACAAATTCTGCAATAGACTTCTTCATGTTATCCCACCAATACTGCTCCTTAACGTCATGATACATCTTTGTCGAGCCAGGATGGATAGAATATCGGGACTGGTGAATCTCAATCATAATCTTCTCTCGCAACCTTGCCACACTAGGTACACATAATCGGCCCTGGTATCTCAGTGTCCCATCTCCTCCGATCTTGAAAGCTGTAATCTTACACTGCTGAATTCCCTCTCTCAATCTTACTAAGGTAGGATCTTCATATTGCCGTGCTTTTACCTCGGCTACCAAAGATGATTCTGCTGTATTCTGTACAGTAACACCTCCGTCATCAGAGTCCAACAATCTGATTCTTATATTGGCCAGCTGGTGAAGCTCTTTGGTCAACCCTTGTCTACCTGCCTCAATATGTATTAAGCTTCCCATTGACTTACGGCTGAGAGCGTCTGCCACAACATTAGCTTTACCGGGATGGTACAATATCTCGACATCGTAGTCTTTCAGTAATTCAAGCCACCTACGCTGCCTCAAATTCAACTCCTTCTGCTTGAAGATGTATTGTAAACTCTTGTGATCTGTGTAGATGTCAACATGGACGCCGTATAAGTAGTGCCGCCATATCTTCAAAGCATATATTACTGCAGCCAATTCCAAATCATGAGTCGGGTAATTCTTTTCATGCTTCTTTAATTGTCTTGATGCATAAGCAATCACCTTCCCACGTTGCATCAATACGCACCCCAAACCCATACCTGAGGCATCACAACATACCACATAACCTTCTGTTCCTTCTGGGAGAGTGAGCACTGGCGCGGATGTCAATTGATTCTTTAGCTCTTGAAAACTATGTTCACAAGCATCAGACCACTGGAACTTGGTAGCTTTCTATGTTAACTTAGTCAATGGTGCTGATATAGAGGAAAACCCTTCTACAAACCGCCCATAATATCCTGCTAGCCCCAGGAAGCTACGGACTTCTGACGGTGTTGTAGGTCTCGGCCAATTCTTCACTGCATCGATCTTCTGAGTGTCGACACTAATACCCTCATTAGATATCACATGGCCAAGGAATGCTACTGAGTTCAGCCAGAATTCACATTTAGAGAGCTTAGCATATAACTTATGATCCTGAAGGGTCTGTAATACTATCCGCAAGTGGCCCGTATGTTCCGCCTTCACACGAGAATACACCATAATGTCATCAATGAATACGATCACGAACACATCAAGATAGGGCCTGAATACACTATTCATGAGATCCATAAAAGCTGCTGGGGCACTTGTTAGCCCGAACGACATCACCAAGAACTCAAAATGCCCATATCTTGTCCGGAAGGCCGTCTTTGGAATATCCTTCTCCTTAACCCTCACCTGATGATACCCTGAACGCAAGTCAATCTTGGAGAAATACTTGGCACCCTAGAGTTGGTCAAACAGGTCATCAATTCTTGGAAGTGGATACTTGTTCTTTATTGTAAACTTATTCAACTGTCGATAATCGATACACATCCTTAACGACCCATCTTTCTTCCGCACGAACAAGACTGGCGCACCCCAAGGTGAAGTGCTAGGCCTAATGAAACCCTTATCCAGCAAGTCCTTCAACTGCGCCTTCAACTCTCGCAACTCTGCCGGGGCCATCCTGTATGGAGGGATAGAGATCGGTTGAGTGTCAGGCAATGCATCAATGCTAAACTCAATCTCCCTTTCAGGAAAAAGGCCTGGGAGTTCATCTGGGAAAACATCTGGAAATTCATTGACCACGGGGATTAATTGTAGAGTAGGCGGCTTCGCCTCCGCATCCCTAACGCGAACAAGATGATAAATGTAACCTTTTGAGATCATCTTCCTTGCCTTAAGATAGGAAATAAACCTACCTTTCTGCGTAGCAATGTTCCCCTTCCATTCAATGGCGGGTTCACAAGGAAACTGAAAACTAACCATCTTCGTACGACAGTCAACATTTGCATAGCATGAGGCCAACCAGTCCATTCCCATTATCACATCGAAATCAACCATTTCTAACTCAAATAAATTTGCCGAGGTTTGACGACTACAAATCATCACGGTGCAACCTTTATATACCCTTCTAGCAATCACAGAATCTCCTATCGGAGTGGATACCGCAAGTGGTTTACTTATCAATTCAGGTTCAATGCCAAATGTATTAGCCACAAAGGGTGTAACATATGATAAGGTAGATCCGGGATCAATTAGCGCATATACATCATAAGAAAACACAGACAATATACCTGTAACAACATCCGGAGATGACTCGAGATCTTGTCGACCTACTAGAGCATCGGTTCGATTTTGAGCACCACTCGAACTCGGCACTGAACCTCTACCTCTACCACGACCTGTCGACTATTGAAAACCTTGTGCTAGAGGTCGAACTGATGAGGAAGAACCAGACACAGATCAAGTCGGTTGAGCCATACCACCACCTCCTCTGTTAGGACAATCCCGCATCATATGGCCACGCTGTCCGCAAGAATAGCACGCATCGGAACCTTGACGGCACAGTCCAAAGTGGGCCTTGCCGCATTGATCACAACGAGGTGTTGAGGGTCTCGTCTGACTAGTATCTCTATGAAATTGTGAGCCTGATGCCCTCAAACTCTAACCTGAACCAGAATAGGTAAATCGATCATATCGAGGCCTCTGAAACTTTGGAGGAGCACTAGCTACAGGTGGCGCCGAACTCCTCAAAGATTGGGGCCTGATACTGCCTCTGAACTCATCAGAATACCCTGCAAATCTCGCCCTCTTATGCTGGCCCCTATCCTGCTCCCTATCTGCCCTTTGCTGGCGCTTACGATCCTCTAGGGTCTGGGCATAAGCCTGAATACGGGAAATATCCATGCCCTCTACCAAGGAGGCTGTTGTGCACTTATTTATCAGATGTGGTCCCAACCCATTCACGAACAGATGCACCCTATCACTCATCTCGGCCACCATATGGGGAGCATACCTTGCTAAAGAATCAAACTGTATACTATACTCTCGTACACTCATATTACCCTGTCGAAGGTTCAAGAACTTATCAGCTCTAGCTCGTCGTATCTCAACTGGCAAGTAGTGACGAAGAAAGGCCTCAGAAAATTCCTTCCACACGGCTGGAGGAGCGTTTGGACCCCTAGATCTCTCCCAACTATCATACCAGAAAACTGCTAAATCCCGTAACCGATAAGAAGCCAACACTACTGCCTCCGTATCACTAGCATGCATAACCCGCAATGTACGATGAATCTGATCAATAAATGTTTGTGGGTCCTCCTTGGGGTCTGATCCGGTAAACACTGGAGGGTCTAGATTAATAAAATCACGAACTCTCGCACTAACTGGTTTATCAGCAGCACCGGTATTCTGCCTCTGAGCCTGAGCAGCTACCAAGCTAGTCAACAATTGCACCGCACTGCGCATATCGTGGTCTGTAGTGCTAGACGGAGGAACTGGATGTACTGGGTGCCTCCTAATATCCTCTAGAGGAGACGGAGAGGTATGAGACGGCATCTCACTCTGAGCCTCACTTTGGCCTGCTCTGGCTGGAGGCACCTGAATGTTACCCTCTCCCACAGTTGTATCAAGCCGTTTACTAATTGCTTGCTTCCTAGTCGAAGGCATCGCTGAAAGAAAACAAGGTGAATATTAGATATGAACACTTACTACTCAACTCTACGCACGATCTAGATTCAGGAAGAAGGTAACAACCCTAGATGTCACGTAGCCTCCTGATTATAAATGTGGCGCGCTACACATCCATAATCAAAACTCTACTAGACACGGCTCATAGACATCCCCTAGGACAGACTTGCTCTGATACCAAGTTTGTCACGACCCAACTGGAGGGTCATGACTAGCACCCGGGCCATACTTGCCGAGCACCAACGTACATTTTATCTAACCTTCCTTATTATCTTTAAGGGCCGACAAGATCAATATAAATTGTAGACATGGATCATGAACATCCAACAATGAAAGATAATGTCATGAACATACATAACATGGGACGACAAGACTGTCAAGAAACTATATATAAGGTACGAGCTATCATGATGCCATGAAAGACTATACAACAAAAATCAGCCGAAAAGGCATTCTAAACCATACATAAGTCGACACCTGTCTATGAGCCTCTAAAGGAACATAAGTGCTACAACATTGCCGGAACAGGGCCCCGACATACCCATAATGTCTATAACAAAAATGCATACCAAGACCACGGCAAGTCCGGAGAAGGGATCTCGCCAATAACCACTGAACTGGACAGCCTACTGTGGTGGGGGAGCTACGTCTACCTGTCTATCAGGACCTGCAGCACGACATGCAGCGTCCACAAATAAAAAGGACGTCAGTATGAATAAAGTACTGAGTATGTGAGGCAAGAAAGCATAAGTAAGAACAGTAATGTAAACAGGGATAGAGAATATACAACCTGTGACATCTGGGTACCTCTGAGGGCTACTGACATGAAATACATGATACATACATATATATATACATAAACTTTTAAAACATACGCCTTTGTGGGCATCACCATCATCATATCGTACCCGGCCATAATAAGGCTCGGTAGAATCGTACCCGGCCACGTGGAGCTCGGTAAAACCCAACTGATCAGTGGTTGCACAATAGGTGCCGTACCCGGCCGACTATAGCGCGGCTCAGTAGAGTAAAATAGATACATATATATGATGCATGCTGGACTCATTGGAATCACATTTTGAACCTTTCGGAGTGACAAAAGGTTGGTATCCTTCGTACACGTTATTAGGATTAACTCTTCATCAAGAATCTTATAAGAATCAGGAACTACCAACAACATTGATAATATAAGAATAAGAGAAGTAACATCAATATCAATCGTTTCATAAGAAGGGCAGCAATGTAAGTACTGCTAGCTTCTAAGAGTAGAGTATCTTTGGGAGCTCGTTCATTACATTATGTACAATCGGAGTCGTGCAAAAGAATGAAGGGGATAGCCTCACATACCTTGTATATACTGCCCAATCTCAAGCTATGCAAATGTCACGACTCCTTAGTCTACAATAAGACAAATGACACTATCATTATCATTTAAGCGTCGTAACTATTATGTATCGACCATAACCTATTTTACGATGAAACGGACAGCACCTCCCCTATTTATATGACTTCCCACAAGTCAATACAATCACCAAACAGCCCAAAAAACATCATTAATAATCATATTGAGCCTCCAAAATAGTCCACCAACCAACAACATTACTACCAAGCCTTTCGATATATATTTCATAAGTTCTAGCTTCAACGACTTACATGCAACTTTGATAATCTTAAATATATATAGAGTAAGAGGTTCCTTACCTTTAAACAGAAGGAACAACTCCAATTTGACCTTAATTTTCCACGAAATATCCCTTTAATTCTGCCACAAGAACAAGGAAGCGAAACTAGCAATTAATTCAGGTTTTTCGGCACTAGAATTACTTTAGAAGACTTGAAATCACCTAGGGTTGATATTAAAAACTTGAAGGTGTATTTACAGGACATAAAACACTTAAAACAACCTCCCACACGAGCTGGAACAACAAAAAATCAGCAACAACAAGAAGAACAAGAAACTTACTAGCGCCACGGGATTCCCGACATTTGATTTGTGTTGTTTGCCCTTTGTTTGGGTCTTGGATCATGAGAGAACCTTGAGAGACTGTTTTTAGGGTTATAAGTCTGAATATACTGAAAAATAATGACTTAAAATGAGGTTGAGGTATCTTATATATGTCCATATGTCTTAAACTGCCTTTGTGGGCCCCATAGAAAGTAGCTTGGCGCACTCTCGCGAAAACGCGAATATCTCTCTATTCCGAGATCGTATCGATGAAGGTTTAATGCGTTGGAAACTAGACTCATAGATCTTCAATTTGATAGGTAGATCACCACGTAATTCCAAGCACATTGGGAGAAAAATGCAGTAACATTTGATCTAAAGTTTAAGTAAAATTATAAACCTAAGTTGCGACAATTTTTATCTACTTTTGTTTCATAACTCGCTTGACTTCAAGACTTATGATGCAAATATTATATGATTCAAATACATTAAAACAAGACCTCTTGGGACAGTTAATCACCTCTAGTGTTACCCGAAAATATAGGTTATAACATCCTTGATTCGTTTAACTTCTAATACTTGTTAACCACTCTTATACACCCTTGTATCGTTTAAGACCAATAGGATTAACTTCTTATCATCTCAAAGATAATCTCTTCTTGGATTTACGTCGACTAACTTACAGCGTGATCTATGGTATGCGAATTTGGGTTGTAACAATCAACTAGGCCAATCCACCCTCGAAAATAGCTTTTCCCCTAAAATTCACCTCCACACGGCTTAAATCTAACCAAAATCAACTTAATATCATCAAACAATGCAAGGAAAATCAATTACAATAGATAAATCCAAGATCTTTACATTTTTCTCAAAAAGTCAACTCGGGGACCGCCCGGTCAAAATACGGGTCCAATAGTAGATTCCGACTACTCATGACCCCACGAGTTCATATATGTAATTAGTTTCAAAATCCGAGTCCAAATCGACTCTCAAAACTCAAATTCTTATTTTTCAAAAACTTAACAAATTTTCACTTTGATTCACATGATTTTGATGGTAAAATCTAAGATATAGTTATGGAATATAGTTAGAAATAGATTAGAGTCACTTACCCAAAGTTTGTAGATAAAAACCCCCTCTCCAAATCGCCTCCTACCGAGTCTAGGGTTCTAAAATGAGAGAATATGTTAAAAAATCCCGTCTCCCAGACCTTTTGTCCAGCTGCAGGTGTCACAAGCAACACAGGGTTCGCATTTGCGAACCCTCACAATTGCGGATCAGGGATTGTATTTACAAACTCTGACAGCCTCAAGGTTTATCACAATTACGACAGAGGCTTCGCAATTGCGAAGCTGGACATATCGCAAAAGCGAACAAATGTTTGCAAATGCGAACCATGTCAAAAGCTGGCTGACTTCGATGCGAAGGAAAAATTGCAATTGCGACATCTGAGCTCCTACTGTCGCCTTTGCAAATGCGAGGCTGGTGCTTGCAATTGCGATAATTGAGCACCAGCAACACCAGCAAATTCATTTTCAGTTCAAAACCTTCCAAAACATGTCTGAAACTCATCAGAGCCCTCGGGGCTCCAAACCAAACATCCATACTAGTCTAAAAATCTCATATGACACGCGATCAAAACAAAAAAAAGTATCTAAAACTACGAATCGAACACTAAAACACATGAATTTTAAAGTAAAGTTCAAGAATCTCTAGAATTACAGCTAAGCGTCTGAATCCTATCAAATCAACTCCAAATGACACCAAATTTTGCAAACAAGTTCTAAATAGCATAATGGACCTATTCCAAGTCCCAAAATCAAATTCCGAGCTTGACAAATAAAAGTCAACCTACGGTTAGACTTTTCAACTTCAAATTGCTAAATTTCGGCAAAACAACATAAAACAACGTACAGACTTTCGAAATCAATTCCGAGCATACGCCCAAGTCCGAAATCACAATACGAAGCTATCGGAGCCATCAAAATACCGTTCCGGAGTCATTTTCATAAAAGTCAAAGTTTGGTCAATATTTCTAATTTAAACTTCTAAGTCAAGAATCAAATGGTCCAAATCAACCCGAAAGCTTCCCGAAACGAAACTAACGGACCCCGCAAGTCATAAAATCATAAACACACATGTGTGAAGCATAAAAAGGGATAACGGGGTATAATTACATAAAACGACCGGTCGGGTAGTTACAGAGAGACGACGTGGAGGTGGTGAGGCAGTGTAGTCGTGGTTAAGCAGTGAGTATGCCGGCAAGCTTTTCCGGCGAGGCAGTGGTGAGAGCCATGAAGAGGCGGTTGCTTTCCCTCTTAGTTTTAGGAGAAAATGAGATGTTATCTCGTATGGAGGGGAACGACTGAGTAGCGGTAATAGGGGTGATAGCCGATCGCCGGCGACCAACTCTGGCAAGACCATGAGAGAGATTTTGGAGAGGGGACGACAGAGGCTGAGTGTCTCTCAAAGAAGAGAAGACGATAAAAATGAGAGTAAGGTTTTTTGTTAGATATAAATATCTGATGGATTAAAGTGGCTGTCTCTTAGGTTAGATTTTTTTGGGCTCTTTATTTATTTGTAAAATCTCAAAATACCCTTTTACCCATTGTACATAAAATATCATGTTTACTTTTTAATTTATCCCATGGTTATTATCTAATGGATAAAAGTCATGTTAAGTCAAATCAAAGGTCACGTCAAATGTCTAATCCTGTCACATGTCACATCAATTGTGCCGTCACATCGGACATTGACGGGACATTAGTTTGACTGGACTTGATTCATATTTTTTGAATTAAATTTTACCGGCTTTCAAGTAATTAACAGACTGTGACATAATTTAGAAAAATGGTTATTTAATTGCAAAATTTTGTAGTATTTATCTAAAATGTAACTACTACAATTTTGTCATAGTAATTACTGTTATTATTTTTTAAAGAATAATAAATTGATAGAATATCCTAATATTTGAAAAATAGGACAGTTATCAATAAATAATTTTAAAATATAAAAAAGTACACAAAAATGGTAGTATTTAGCTAATTGCAATAAAATAATAAAAATTCTTTTATTTTGTGAAAATAGGAATAATTATCAATAAATTGTATTAGAGTTAAAAATTATGCAAAAATGCTATATTTTACTATTTAATAATGAGGAAGCCTGTAGAAGTTAATTCAAAATACAAAGGGTCAAAATTGAGTGTCAACAGCTACACCTCTTTGACCGGAGATGATGTAAGAGTCTTCTGGCAAAGATATTGATGCCATACTCGATTTTGACCCGACATGACAGAGTGGGAATGAGGAGGTTTAGAAGATTGTGACCGAACTCTGGTTTTTGAGTTGCCTGGATATCTCGGGTTGCACGAGAATTAGGTCGCGTGTAGTTCTGGAATGCAATTGAGTGCTACTTGTGGATTGTAACCTCATGGAGTAGAAGACAAATGTCTGAGGACGAAAAGGTTCGTGTGATCTCGACATTGCTTCTAAGATTGCCCCCAGTGTCGGACTGTGGTAACACCGAGACATGGATGTTGGATGATAGTTGGATTGACGGGATTGACTTGATATGTGTACGGCGGGACTCGATGTTGAGCTTCTTACATATCTCGATTGTAACAAGAATCAGGCCAATTGTAGTTCGAGAGCGATGGGATGATTTGTTTTTTGATTTTTGATTTTGAAAGTTTCCCCAGCATTAGGCTGTTATGACACTAGGTTTTATTCTGACTATGGGGGTTCGGATTGCCTACACACCCAATGTTAATGGGACATAAGATGATATTTGGGGATATGTCGTCGATTGCTGTTGGAAAGCTCGACATCTGTCCCCGAAAATCTGCCCAAGTTTATTGTTAGAAGATAAATCCACATTGTGTTACGTCTTTGATCGGGAGAGTTGACGAAGTATGGGCTATACTTCTATTTGACTTGATAAAGATGGATATGTAATTTTTTTGAACGAAATAGGGTCCCAGGTTGGAACTCTAATTCAAAAGGGATCCAGGCTAGATATCGGTCCAAAGTGATCGGAGCACTTTAGATTTTGGAGTAAATCTGGGCTGAGTATCGGTCCGAAGTGATATCGGAGCACTTGGATTATTGAAGGAAATTTGGGCTGTTCCAAAGTGATATCGGAGCACTTGAATGTAAAAAGAAAATATGGGTTGTGTACCCGTACGAAACGATATCAGAGCACTTTTATTTGAAGGAAACCTGAGTTGTGTACTGGTCCGAAATGATATCAGAGCATTTGAATATAAAATCGGCTAGTAGTTACGGTTTCAAAGTGATATCGGAGCATTTGGAAATCTAAAATACCCGTATTAGAAGGTGGGCACCTATAAAATTTGAACATGAAATGAAATGCCCATTGTTCAGGAGGGCGCTGGGAAATTTGGTTTTGAAATGAAATACCCATTGTTCAGGAGGGCGCCTGGAAAAGCAAGAAGCTATTTATTTTTTTATTAATATTTTTTTCTATATATGAAAATTGATGAAAGGAGTTCTATCATTAATGACTCAGGCGGCCTATGTATCCAAATGGAATCAAGCCAACATAGTCCAATTACGATAGAGGCAAAATGGTAGAATGTTGAAATGATATGGTTAGGTCTGTCTTAGACTGCCTACGTATCCGAATGGAATCAGGACAAAACATAGTTCGATTATAATGGATGACTGAATCTTATGTTGATTGCCTATGCATTCATACCAAAGGAAATCAAGTTCCGGCGTAGTTCCGAATATATATAGAAATGCTTTTTCGTTTTCTTTTACAAGAGTGGGACCGGACCCTACGTGGGTTGCCTACATATCCAACAGTGGGAAGTCAGGTCGTGCGTAGTTCTGTTATAACAAAGCCTAACTATACTGTCAACAAAACTTGACTCTTTTTGTTTTCGGTATTTTTCATTATTGTGTAGCTTTTTGTAGAGAATATTGTAAAGAAAGACTGTGATTTTATTGATCGATCATTTTTTACTTCAGTTGGTACCAACAATTAGTTTTGTGCATAGGAATTTCCACCATATACTTTCCATCAAATCGAGATCAACTTATGGGTAATTCCTATAGCTTCGAGTGGTACCTCAGGTATACCTAAGTATTGACTGTTCGTCTTACTTCAATCAAAGGTTTCGAGTGCCCTCACCAAAAGAAAGTCCTAATTTTCATAATTTTTTGAAGTATTTTGATCTTTTAGAACATTTTGAGAAGTACACTCACATTCAGAAAGAAGACGTTTAATGCATGCAGTTGAGATACTATATGCTTGACCTTTATGTGAGTATCCACTAATGTGAGAAAGTTTGGGATAGGATCATGTAGGGCTTTGTCATTAGCTTATAATGTAGGCTTGGGGACGGGTAGGATATTTATTTGGGATAAAAGTGACTAATTTCTCCTTGAGCGCTACACTGTATCTGTGTTTTCGGCATTCCGACCATGCTTTGGCATTTGATCTTGTTCGGCTTGATGTCCCTTTCTTTGTTTTGACTTCTTTACACCTTGTCGGAGATTCTTCTTCCTTTTTCAGAGATTTGTTTCTCTTCTTTTTTTTCTTTTTAAGTTTTTCCTGCTTTGCAAGATTTTTACCTTCTTTTTGTTGGAGTTCCTCCTCTTTGAGTTTGTGGAGTTTTCCCTTCTTTTTTTTTTGTTTAAGTCATGTCTCTAATTGTCTTTGGACTTTACATCATTTTATTTTTCACGCTTGTCGCCTCCACTTTGGTCTTCATCCGAAGTTACACGTTTACGCTTTGAGGAGGTTGGCCAAGAGAGGGTTAGTGCTCTTGAGCACAAAGAAGGGCATATGCTAAACTATGGTTGTCCAAAAAAAATGGTTTAAGGCTCAAAGGGGAAATGCTAGGGATTAATGTTATTTGTCAGGCTTGAAAGGCTTAATCGGGTCAAAGAAGGCCTATGATCCTTTCCTAAACCAAGCATTACTCAGGATTTCTCCTCAACAGACATTCGGGCCAAATTCTAGATCTACAATGTAATGCATTGAATTTTAATCTAGGCTCACCACACAATGCACATGAAACGATGAGTTCGTCTTTGTTCTAACCCTAACAGTAAGCATGAGATTTTCAAGCATCGCGAACGCATAATTGAGAGGTACTATAAGAGTCTATAGTTTACCCGAAGCTGACCCTCTCCATCATACCAATTTTATACTTGTTACTTTTCCTTTCACACTCCTAACTATGTCGGTACTAACCAAGTCAATTTTTGATGATGATTTGATTGTATTTTTGATAGGTGGGACCAAACCCGAGGATGCGTTCCCCTTTTTTAATTATTTTTGGATTTTGACTTATAATATTTTGGTTATTTTTGATAAATAGAATCGAACCCAAGAGAGGTCCTTGCTTGATTAATTATTATTTTTTGATTTTTTGAAAAATATGACCGAAACTAAAGGTTGCCTACGTATCTCATTGAAACGAGAATCAGGTCAAGCGTAGTTCAGGAGGAAAATAATTTTAGATTTTCATCTCATTTCACTTTTTATTTGGATTTTGGATTTTGGATTTTTGTATTTTGACTTAATAATTTTTTGTGATTTTTTGATAAAGAAAATTGAATGTAAAACGGGCTTTGTAGTTACCGTTCTGAAGTAATATCGGAGCATTTGAATGTTAGACGAGCCTTGTGGTTACCGTTCCGAAGTGATATCGGAGCATTGAAATTTAGACGGGCTTTGGTACCATTCTGAAGCGATATCGGAGCAATGAAGGTTTGATGGGCTTTGGTTCCATTCCGAAGCGATATCGGAGCATAGACAGGGATGTAAATCTCCATGCGATGGGAGTGACCGGAAAGAAAATTTGAATCTCTACCTGATGGGAGTATTCAACGGAACGTAGTACCATTCTGATGCGATATCGGAGCATTGACATGAAAGTCAAATCTCCGCACGATGGGAGTGAAGAAAAAGAAAATTCGAATCTCCACATGATGGGAGTATTCGACGGGCTGTAATACCGTTCTGATGTGATATCGGAGCATTGACGGGAATGTAAATCTCCACACAATGGGAGTGACGGGAATAAAAATTCGAATCTCCACGCGAAGGGAGTATTCGACGGGCTGTAGTACCATTCCGATGTGATATCGGAGCATTGATGAGAATGTTAATCTCCATGAGATGGGAGTGGCAGGAAAGAAATTTGAATCTCCACGCGATGGGAGTATTCGACTGGTTATAGTACCGTTCCGATGTGATATCGGAGCATTGACAGGAATGTAAAATCTCCACGCGATGGGAGTGACAGGAATATAAATCTCTGCACGATGGGAGTGGCTAAAATGTAAAATCTCCATGCGATGGGAGAGACAAGAATTGAAAATCTTCGCACGATGGGAGTATTTTTTGATTTTTGAAAAATGAGATCGAACCCGAGAAGGGTCCTTCATTGATTGTTTTTTTTTTTTTGAAAATGAGACCTAACCCAAAGGTTTCCTACGTATATCGCGAAAAAATAATCAGGTCACGCGTAGTTTGGGAAGATTAGAGATAAAGGGAAGATGCTTTGGATTTTGAATTTCCTCAAGGAAAGAGGATAAGATTTTTGGATTTTGATGTTGATGTCTCACTGAGAAACTTTTAGAGAAGCAACAGACCAATACATACATACGTTTTTTTAATTTTATTTTTTGACTCTTTTAGAAATGATCTTTTCGAAAAGATCTTCAACTGTGACCCAAGTGGCAAGACTTGACCGACTTGTCCAGTTAAGGACGAGAAAAATCGGACCCATTACAGGTTGCCTACGTATCTTGAGGCATGGCTAAGAATCAGGTATGTGTAGTTCGTAGTGATTGGAGAGTATGAGATGTATGATTTTCAACACTTCTTTTACTCTCCTATTTTCAAAAAATTGCAACTAACACATTAATTTCATCAAAGATATGATAAAGTGAAAGAGTATAGACCCAAGATTGGGTGTAGTGCCTCTGAAGTTGAAGAGTGAGTCCGTCCTGAAGATGTGCCCCAGTTGCTCCTTCGAACAGTTTCTCTGATGCCCCTAACTATTTGCGAGACAGATGTTATGGTTATCTCTCAATTGACTCCAGAGATATTTTGTTGCGTCCTTCAAGCTGACCACGAGAACTATTTGATGATCGCCCCGGTTGTTAACCGGGGCAATTATCTGATCGAGATATATAAATATTGTGATAGTAGTGCCGTAATAAAATAATAAATTTAAGAAATCATTATACAACTAAAGCTCCCTTGATTATTTGGTTGATGTTCCACAGTGTCCGATGTCGGATGTTATTTTCCGAGCAGTCTCAAGGCTTATGCCCCTTTCGGCTGTCCACAGGAACCATTTGATGATCGTCCTCTGTTGACAACCGACAACCGGGAATGATATTCTGACCTAAATATAGAAAAATGGTGAGAGCAGTGAAGTCATGAAAAATGATGGATTTCATTATAAAACTACTACTCCCTTGATTATCTGAATGTTGATCCACAAGGTCCAAGACCAGATGTTATCTCCCGTGAAGTACCCAAGATGATATTCCTGCAAAACTCAAAGGAGAAAATGTTAGAGTCCCTCTTAAGTGAAGTTATAAAACTAAGAGGGTGCAGAGTTAGGCCATGCAACTAGTGGTGTATCCAGTTGTGATCGAAAACGTGATATCGGCACTCCATGATGGTTCAAAAATTGTGTTTTCCCTCCTGCGTCGAAAGAAAAATTCTTAGTTCAAGGGAGGGAAATTGATTCGTGTTGACTTGAGGCTTCACTTGTTCTTCTTTGTTCGTCCGAGTCGTGCAGGCATGACACTTCTCGAAGGCTGACTAACAACTTTTCCCTGTAACAAAATAGGTTGACTTGTATTGAAACTTTGAATTTGGGAAGTGGGAGGGAACACCATGACTCCATAACCAGATGTTTGAAGAAAATACTCGCATATCATATGTTGGGATTTAAGTCGGGTGAGGGTCTGAGTAAGGTTGGCATGGTATTTTGATGTTTGGATTTTGGGTGAAATTCTGTTGACGCTCTCGGAGATTTCTAGGTTGAGAGCATCATCGCACTGTTCCAAAAGAACTGTCTAGTTTTTCGTACTGGGGAAATTATTTTGAAACAGTGGAGAAACTGAACCCTTATGTAGGGTTACCTACGTATCTTTCTAGGATAAGAATCAGGCCAAAATGTGGTTCGGGCCAATTACTAGAATTATGTGAAATCTGTATAGTTGTCATGAATGAGTGATTTTTCTTCGAGAATGAGTGGTCATGAATAAGAATTCTTGGGTTGGTGGGTGGAGACTAGTAACTATTGAAAAAGAGATAGATGGTAGCATAGCGCATGGATCTGTCTCAATTGACAAAGGTCAGTGAAAATGTGAAGTCTGATTGAGAAGAATACGTCAAATTAGTTGAGGATGTTCCAAGCTAGATTGACGTATCTTTGAAAGGAATGGTAGAGTCCAAATGATGGTATGATTATGGTGGAGGGTCATAAAAACCAGAATGGGTATGTGTATTTGACAGGTCCAAGATTCAACACAAGTCAACCAAAATAGTTAGACAGAGAGAACCTAGTGGTGGACAACAAGTAGAAAGCATATGTAGCAGATAGAGGATACATACCAATGGTAGATAAAGAATATAAAATAAATATGGAATGGATAACATATAAAGAATATGTAACAAGTAAGGATAAGTAACAATTAATCCAGCCAAAGCAAGCTGCAAGATCATATGTTCAGTGACCTAGGGACTCCAGAGTAGAGTTATCTAGATTCGAGCATGAGTTAAGGACAACTACGAGATGGCACATAGTTAACCTAGTATGACAATCTCTGCAACTAGAGAGTTTTGAAAGAAGGTTCGGAGGGGTGAAAAGACAACCCTCGCGTGACTTGCGTGTGATTGTGTACGACCAAGAGTCGATAGGAAAGTGATGACAATTTAATAAGAAAGTACCATAAACATGTGACAAAGAATGTACAACATGGGCATTTGTGAAAAGCATATACATCATGGGCATATGTAAAAGCGTTTACAACATGAGCATGACAGAGAATATACCGCTTGAAGCGTGTGACAAAGAATATACCACTTGAAGCATGTAATACAGAGAATATACCACTTGAAGCATGTGATACAAAGAATACACAGCTTGAAGCATATGGCAAAGAATATACAACTCATATATGTGTAAAAGAACATACAACATAGACATATGTAAAAGCATATACAATATAGGCATGACAAAGAACATATATCTTGAAGCACATAACAAAGAATATACGACTTGCAGGACATGACAAAGAATATACGACTTGAAGCGCATGACAAAGAATAGACTACCTGAAGCATGTGTTACAAAGAATAGAAGTTGGGGTATTGGAGAACTTGTAATCCCCCAAGTAATTGATCAACTCTGATGTGGTTAGAACCCGAAGTATATCCCAGCAGAGCCACCATTTTGTTGCACCCTATTTTGTACAAGTAAAAACAAACTACAACTTATAGTACTCTACAATGTTAATTGAAGTTTAGAGTCACCACCTAGTATTTAAGGTATACTAGGATACATATACTACAATAAACAATGTACACTAAATTATGGACTGCGAAACTAGTTGAGATTCCAGGTAAGGGTTCATATTATCTCGAGGGGAAGGTGTTAGGTATTCCTCAAGATCCATAAAATCTGGTTCTGGTAGACTCAATCAAATAAATAAGGGATTAGATAAAGAAGAATTGATTTAATATTTACAGATATCATGCAAGTAGCTTGAAAGAAGAGTAATTAAACATGAGTGTCACATGATAAAATATAAATATCTATGTAGTATATTACATACAAAGAGTGTGAACAAAATATATAAAATTATGTATTTTGATGATTTAATAAAATATAAAGAGTATGTAATAATGAGTGAAGTATTTGTAAATTGATTAAAAAATGAATTTTGATTAAAAGAATGCACTTGAAAGAAATTAATTTATGTACAAAGGTTAACTATTTTTAAGTTAAGAGACTGAATGTAAAAAAAATTACTTTGGAATATTTGGCCAGAGAGTGGGAAAAGAATCACCTTTGAATAGTTTTAGTGTATAATTGAATAAAGTTAAAGAATTATTTTGATAGGTAAAGAATGATACTTATTCACAATAAAGCATAAAACTCGAGATAAAATATGTAATTAAATATGCGTAAGGAAGTAAACAACATATGTGAGAAAAGGGAAAGTTTTGGAGAAGGTGTGCATTTTGATCTATAAAGCACAAAAGATTATATCTGACAAACAGAATATTTGAATGAGAGTTTGAATCAAAGAGTAAGCCTACGAGGGTTGACTTGGAATTAACAATTTTGGGATAGAATATCTAAAAGAATATTGTTTGAAATGGTCTTGAAAAGAATAATAAATGAATCTTTTAACAAATGCATGATCAACAAAGAATCGGCCAAGAAATATAGACAAGCATAATGGATTATACTCACAATCTAATGAATGTACAACATGTAAAATATTTCGGATTTTGAGAGAATCCCACTGGAAGGCAACTATCTGTGCACAACTATATACAACCAACCATATTGAATATCATCCGTAGAAAGAAGGTTAATTATCATGGATGTACCAAACATGTATTTGTTTAAGATGAAGTGATTAAAGTAAGTAATTTACAAAGGGAGTGACCTGAAAATGTAACTAAACGTAATAACACACATGTAAGAAAAATATACAATTATCTTATTAGAGAAAGATTGTCATGCTTAAGTAGTGAGCAACTAGTTTAATTAATTAGGTTCATATCAATCCTAGTCAATTAATCAAGTTGCGAAAGCATATCTAATAATCTAATTATAGATGCAAGCTACGCTTTTGTCTGATATACATGTTAAATGTTGATTATTTAACTAGATGTATTTTTGTCTTAGGTGTTATCACATGTAAACAAATATCAAACAAGCATAAATAAATAATCAAACATGATATCTATATTCAATTTTACTATACTTGTATTTTTGGCACATCCTAGAATAGGAAGTGCAAAGCGGGGAGGTTGAGGGGAATTTATCTTTTTCGTCTTCGAGTTCATTATTCAAAGTGCTTCAAGTAGGGTACCTCAGCAAAGAAAGAAGAAAATTTTATTATACTAATATATGTAGAAATAAGTCATTAAAGTTATATTTGTGAAATGATTTTTGTTTAAAAATGTTTTAGAAATTATTTCTTGAAAATGGTTTGAAATGTCTTTGGAAAATTGTTTATTTTTTTTTTGGAAAATAGTTTGAAACTAATATATGAGGCTCGGATTATATTTTTGTTTTCCGATTAGACATGAGAACAGGAACTGCTTGATTGCGATTACGGTAGCTAGCCGTGTCACAGTCCAAAGGATATTGGCTCTTCGGTGTGTCATGACCTCAATAACTCCGGGGTTATTTTCTCATCGGCCTAATCCCAAATTATATTCATCCATCACCAATAATCATCCGACAGTTAAAGATAGCATTTTAGCTTCGGAGGTTCCATTATTATCATACAAAAATTAGTGATATATGCTAATAGTGAAGCAACAACAATGGAAACAAAATTCCAATAAACAGAGAATCCAACTTCAACGAAGCAAAAAACCCAGTCACGTCAAACATGGCACAAAAGCAACGAAACCAAACCATTATATGGCCAAAGATTCAACAATTAGTGAGTTTAACCACCGGCAACGACTATTGTCCAAATAGAGACACTAAAAATAGTAAAGCAGCAAAATCGCAGCGGCAAAGACGATTGTAACCAAAAGGGTCGCCGGAAGTGGAGCTTTAATGAAGTAACAGATACAACACCAATTTTACCAAGCTCCCCAGCAATGGAAAATAACACGTATAGCACAGAAGGGGGTCGGGAAAATCAAGAATCCACATATCGAAGTAACAGCTAGCCGGTGATGAAATCCGGCAAAGCCAAAAGGCGAGCACAAGCAGAACAGTCTAATCTATCCGGCAAGGTCGCCGGAGTTCATCACTGGCCAGATCCGGCATCGAACGAGACAGAGGATGTCTCAACGACACCGACCGGCGGCGCTACTTCAACGGTGACAGGGCCGGAATAGCGCCTGCTGTAAATTTTCTGGCGAGCGAGGATTGCTTTAACAGCACCGGAGCAACACTTAGATGAAACCCAACAAATTGCCGGAGAACAATAAACACCAGACAGATTTGAAGATTCTCGTCGAGGTCTAGTTAGAGAAGAAGTGACAGAAGCAAGACCAAGAGAGAGAGGGGCGACGGGGAGGTGGTGAGGCAATGTTGTCGTGGTTGAGCAGTGAGGATGCCAGCGAGCTTTTCCGACGAGGCAGTGGTGAGAGCCATGAAGAGGCGGCTGCTTTCCCTCTTAGTTTTTAGGAGAAAATTAGAGGTTATCTCTTATGGAGGGGAACGATTGAGTAGCAGCAGTAGCGGTGATAGCCCGTCGCCGGCGACCAACACCGGCGAGACCATGAGAGAGCTAGAGTAGGGTTTTTTGTTAGATACAAATATCTGATGGGTTAAAGTGGGTGTCTTGTTCGATTTTTTTGGACTCTTTATATATATATTAAAATACAAACACCCTTTTACCCGTAATACAAATAAGGTCATAATTACTTTTAATTTATCTCATGGTTATTATTTAATGCATAAAAGTCATGTTAAGTCAAATCGAAGGTCATGTCAAATGTTTAATCATGTCACATGTCACATTAATTGTGCCGTCACATCAGACACGTTGACAGAATATTAAATTTGACTGGATATGATCCGTATTTTTTGAATTAAATTCTATCGGCTTCCAACTAATTAACAGATTGTGTCATAATTTGAAAAAATAATTATTTAATTGCAACATTTTGTAGTATTTATTAAAAATGCTGCTACTACAATTATGTTGTAGTAATTATTGTTATTATTTTTAAAAAAAAATAAATTGATAGAATATTTTAATATTTGAAAAAAGGATAGTTATCAATAAGTTATTTTAAAATTTTAAAAATGATAGTATTTAACTAATTGCAATAAAATAATAAAATTCTTGTATTTTGTGAAAATAAGAATCATTATCAATAAATTGTATTAGAGTTAAAAATTGTGTAAAAAGTTATATTTTACTATTTAATAATGAGGAAGCCTGCAGAAGTTAATTCCAAATACGGAGTGTCAACAACTACTGGCGTTCACATTTGCTGAAATCTCCTTACCGCATTTGTAGTATTCTAGTTGCTTATGTACTTGTGACTCCAGATTTCTGGGAGTAGTGTAGGCACCGCGTGGTTTATATTAATATTATGCTCATTTCTGAGTTTATTATTGGTTAATTATCATCATCCTGTAATAATTGTTATAACTGGTTAATTACTTTAATAACGTTGGCTTGCCTAGTAAGTGGATGTTAGGCACCATCACGGCTCCGAGGTTGGGATTCCGGATCGTGATAAGTTGGTATCAGAGCCCTAAGTTGCTTAGGTCTCACGATTCATGAGCAAGCTTAGTAGAGTCTGGAGGATCGGTACGGAGACGTCTGTACTTATCTTCTAAAGGCTATAGGGCTTTAGGAAAATTTCACTTTTTTTTCTCTCTATCGTGCGACTATATTCTATTACTGATATTTGAACCATTCTATTCTTGTTCTCTCGCAAATGGTGAGGACACGCACAACATCTACAACCTGGTAGGAGCTAGAGCCCCCTGTTGCAGCCACTACCAGGGGTAGGGGCCGGGACCGACGTAGGGTCCGAGGCAAAGCTCAGCCTAGAGCATGTGCAGTAGCACCCGTTACAGAGCCTCAGATCGAGCATGAGGAGGAGATCCCTGTTCAGACCGCACTAGCCGGACCCGCTCAGGTCATGGAGGGATTTATTGCTACTCCCGTACTTGAGGACACTCTAGTCCTCCTGGTTGGACTTATAGAGAGTGTTGCCCAGACCGGAATATTTCCTATGGCACCAGTTGTCTCTCGGGATGGTGGGGGGGAAGCTCAGACTCCCGCCACTCACACTCTAGAGCAGATGGCTCCCTTGTACCAGACTCCGGCGGTCCCAGTAGTTGGAGTAGTTTAGCCCGTTGTTGCTACGCAGAACAAGGAGAGGCTCGCGATGCCTTAGGGGGGATTGATGAGGTTGGATAAGTTGACCAAGCTCTTTCCTATTCATTTTGGTGGTACACCTTCTGAGGACCCACAAGATTATTTGGATCGTTACCACAGGGTGTTGCGCAATATGGGTATTGTGGAGTCCAATGGAGTCGACTTTGTAGTATTTCAGATGACCGGTTTTGTCAAGCGATGGTGGTAGGATTATGAGCGGAGCAGACTAGCAGGTTCACCGCCACTCACTTCGGATCAGTTTTTGCATTTATTTTTGGAGAACTTCATTCCTTTCACTCTGAGAAAGGAGTACCGTAGGCAGTTTGAGCGCCTTCAGCAGAGCAGTATGACTATTACCCAGTATGAGACCAGATCCGTGGATTTAGCTCACCATGCAGTTCTCTTGCTTTCTAGTAAGAGGGAGAGAGTGAGGAGATTCATTGATGGTCTTTCTTTTGGTATCAGACTACAGATGGCTAAGGATATTGGGGATGATATTTCTTTCCAGAGGGCCGTAGAGATTCCTAGACGAATCTGGGCACTCAGCCAATTTCTATTCCACCATACCGTATGGCCCTAGTTGAGTTGAAGGAGCATTTGCATGATTTGCTTGACAAGGGATTCATTAGACCTAGTGTCTCGCCTTAGGGTGCACAAGTGTTGTTCGTGAAGACGAAGGATGTTTCGATGAGGATGTGTATAGATTATCGGTAGTTGAACAAGGTTACTATCAAGAGCAAGTATCTGTTACCGAGGATTGATGATTTATTTGATCAGCTTCAGGGTGCTAAAGTGTTTTCGACGATTGATCTGAGATCTGGCTATCATCAGTTGAAGATTAGGGTATCGGATGTCCCTAAGACAGCTTTTCGAACTCGGTATGGTCACTACGAGTTCTTAATGATGTCATTTGGCTTGACAAATGCCCCAGCACCATTTATGGATTTGATGAACAGGGTGTTCAAGCCCTACTTGGATTCTTTTATGATCATCTTTATTGATGACATCTTGATTTACTCCCGCAGTCGAGATGAGCATGAACAACATCTTCGCATCGTACTTCAAACTCAGAGGGATCAATAGTTATATGCCAAGTTTTCAAGTGCGAGTTCTAGTTGGACTCGGTTGCCTTTTTGGTCAATGTTGTATATTTCGAGGGCATTAAAGTGGATCTAAGAAGATTGAGGCTGTTCAGAACTGGCCTAGACCTACTTCAGCTATAAATATTTAGAGCTTCTTAGGTTTGGTAAGTTATTACTGCCAGTTCGTGGAGGGGTTTTCATCTATCTCAGCCCCATTGACCAAGTTGACCTAGAAGGGTGCTCTTTTCAGATGGTCCGACTAGTGTGAGTTAAGCTTTCAGAAGCTTAAGACTGCTTTGACTAGAGCCCCAGTGTTGGAATTGCCTACAGGTTCGAGATCTTACACAGTGAATTGTGATGCATCGCGTATTGGGCTTGGCGCGGTATTGATGCAAGATGGTAAGTTGATTTCCTACACGTCTCGGCTATTGAAGGTTCATGAGAAGAATTACCTTGATCATGACTTAGAGTTAGTAGCCATTGTTCACGTGCTGAAGATTTGGAGGCACTATCTGTACGGCATTCATTGTGAGGTCTACACCGACCATCGAAGTCTCTAGCGCCTATTCAAGCAGAAAGAAATTAATTTGCGGCAACGGAGATGGTTAGATTTGTTGAAAGACTATGATATCACCATATTATATTTCCCGGGAAAGGCCAATGTAGTGGAGGATGCATTGAGTAGGAAGGAGGAGAGCATGGGTAGTTTGGTATATTTACCGGTAGCTGAGAGGCCACTAGCCATGGATGTTCAGGTTTTAGCCAACCGGTTTGTGAGATTGGATGTTTCACAACCCAACCGGGTTCTTACGTGTGGGGTGGCACGGTCTTCGTTGTTGGAGCATATCAAGGCTCGCCAGTTTGATGATCCCCTATTTGTTGGTGTTGAAAGATACGGTGTAGCGGGATGGTGCTAAGGAGGTTGTGATTGGTGATGATGGTGTTATATGGCTTTAAGGCCGTATTTGTGTTCCAAATGTTGATGGGTTGAGAGAGTTGATCCTTGAAGAGGTTCACAGTTCTCGCTATCCCATTCACCCAGGTGTCACGAAGATGTACCATGACTTGAAACATCACTATTGGTGGTGAAGAATGAAGAAAGACATCATTGCTTATGTATCTCAGTGTTTGAATTGTCAACGGGTAAAGTATGAAATCAGAAACTGGGTGGATTGACTCAAAGATTGGAGATACTGCAGTGGAAATTGGAGCGCATCACTATAGATTTTGTGGTAGGCTTCCCACGGACATTGAAGAAGTATGATGCAATCTGGGTTATTGTGGACCGACTGACTAAGTGGACACTGCATTCCGGTGGCGACTTACTACTCTTAAGAGAGGTTTGATTAGGTTTGCATTCAAGAGATTATCTGCCCGCACGACGTTATGGATTTCGTAGGTTAATGGGACCAGTTCTTACCTCTTGCAAAGTTTGCCTACAAAATAGTTACCCATCGAGTATTCTGATGGCGCCGTATGAGGCCTTGTATGGGAGGCAATGTCATTCGCCGATTGGTTAGTTTGAGCCCGTTGAGGCTAGGTTGTTGGGCACTGATTTGGTCTGTGATGCTATGGAAAAGGTTAATGTGATTCAGGAACGACTTCGTACAGTCTAGGCATAAGAGTTATGTGGACCGGAAGGTTCGGGATGTAGCTTATATGGTAGGTATCACGACCCGAAATCCCTCTTGAGTAGTCGTGATGGCACGTAGTCCCTCGGACTAGGTAAGCCTAACACTTACTGAATTTATAACAGATTTTAACCAATCAACTATTAAACATGAACCAGAAACTTCTATACAAAGCACACAATCCCAAGTAGATATATAACATCCCAAATCTGGCAGTACAATTCATAAGCTCTACTAAATTCACTAGAAAATCTCCAAATACAACTGTTCCGAAATAGAATAAACAGTAAAAAGTAAAACTTCAGAAGGTGACTCCGAGGCCTGCGAATGCGACATCAGGTATACCTTGAAGTCTCCACCACAATACTCGATCAGCTATCTAATGATCAACACGCTCCGAGGTACCTGGATCTGCACAAAAATGTGCAACAAGTGTAGCATGAGTACACCACAGTGGCACCCAGTTAGTATTAAGACTAACCTCGATAGAGTAGTGACGAAGAACAGTCAAGACACCTACTAGACATAATAACCTATACAATTATGAATATAAAACTAACAGGGAACAATATAAATATAAAGTTGAACATGGTAAGAATAACAATACAATACTTGCAATGAAAACTAGAAGCAACAATTAGCAAAAAGGAGCAAACAAGTAATAATGCCGTAAAGTAAGCAGATTACAGTTTAAGTCCGGAGAAACCAAGTAAGGAAGAACAAGTAACAATCCAATAATCAACCGCTCTCACACAAGGTTTATACAAGAATTTTCCCGAGGTACCACACCTCATAATCACAAATCACGGGTCCCAAATCAAGAACCCTAATCACCTGGCATCTTGTACCCACATTACCAATCATAACCGTACGGACAACTCACATGCTGCACGGACGATTCACATGCCAATACCATTAATACCTCATATCTGCACAGATAATTCACGTGCTAACAGTAACAATACCTCATATCCGCATGGACCACTCACGCGCCAATGGTAACAATATATCATATCTGCACGGACGACTCGCGTGCCAGTAGTACAACTTATGCACATAAGGCCGGTATACAAGAATACATGTAAATTATCAACAAACATCAAGATTCATATTTCTGGACTGATATAAGTGACATATTACGGTGTATGCTTGTGCAAATGTACTATCACAGCTCGAGCCAACAAGTATGATTAGAGAAAACGTATGGCATGTTGAAAACAACACAACAAAACTTGTAATATGCATGACTCACACAATATAGGCACACCACCACGCAAATATCATCAATAACAATGCCCCCAGGCCATCACAAATCATCCTCGACATAGCCCGTAGGCTTCTCAATAATGCCAGATGTCCCAAAAAATAACATCATAACCTAACAACCCGCACCACATGTGCCCATATACCACAAAGTTTCCACTACAACAATTCCAATACCACAACCACATATATCCCATGGCTCAAGAACACCGAGTAAAATAAGAACAACAGTAACATGAGGTACGATAATTAAATCAACACAAGAATGGCAGCAATGCAATGAAACGGAAGAATAAGCTCAATAATGGAATACATACAAGTAATAATGACTTCAAGCAAGAGTAGTTCAAAAATAAGAGAAATAACATGTAACATCGTCTTCAAATAAGGATAATCAATTATGGAAGAGATAACATGCGACAATAACTTCAATTAAGGATAATTAACTATGAAAGAGATATACTATGTAACCATAAAGAGGCAACAATTACAATTAGAGCATGGATGAGTATAGTTGGCAACAAAAGATAGGACATGAACCAACAACCTCAAATAAGTCATATAAGAGTGAATTTAACAATGGAGGACATAACATTATAGAGCAACTTCAATTTAGTGTGCATAAGGACCCTAAGAGTCTAAACCAGACAAATTTCCACATATAGAGTTGTGTACACACTTGTCACCTCGAGTACACGTCTTTCACGTAGTTTAAATAGTGCAAAATAAGCCAATCTCTATGGGGTAGTTTCCCCCTCCCCCCCCCCCACAAAGTTAGAAAAGATATTTACCTCAAAAGCCCTCAATCAATACTCTAAAATAGATTTTCCTTAACAATTCACCTCCATTCAGCTCAAATATAACCAAAATCGACTTAATAACATCAAATAATACAAGAGAAATCAATTCCAATAAATAAATCTATGATCTTTGCATAATTCCTCAAAAGTCAACCCCAGGCCCGTCTGGTCAAAACCCGGGTCGAAGGATAGATTCCGACTACCCATAACCCCACGAGTTCATATATGTGTTTTGTTTCAAAATTCGAGTCCAAATCGACTCTCAAAACTCAAATTCTCATTTTTCAAAACTTAAACAAAATTTCTCAAAATTTCACTTTGATTCTCACAAATTTGTTGTTAAATCTCATATATAATCATGTAAAATAGTTGGAAATTGATCAAAATTACTTACCCAATGATTCTAGATAAAAATCCCTCTTCACAAATTGCCTCCTACCGAGTCTAGAGTTTAAAGATATGAAAAAGTGACTAAAATCCCGGCCCTCAGGTCTTATGTCCAGTCGCAGGTGTCGCAAATACGAAATGCGAAGAATTGATCGCAAAAGCGAAGACCTCACAGTGCTCTTGTAATTGCAAATGCGAAGATTTGTTCGCAAATGCAAACTGTGGACATGTCGCAAAAGCGATAAAATTGATCGCAAACGCGACTCAGCCCAACCCAAGCTCCCATCGCAAAAGTGAACTTTTGTTCTCAAATGCAAACTTCACAGACTCTAGATTAAATCGCAAATGTGATCCCCTTCTTTGCAATTGCTATGTCGCAAATGCAATCATAGTCTCGCATTTGCGAGACCTGATCTATCTGTGCAAAAATCAACAATGCTAGAATTCCTTCAGACACTTCGATACGCGTCAGAAACTCACCCGAGTCCTTGAGGCTCCAAGCCAAACATCAATACAAGTTTAAAAATATAACATAAACTCGTTCGTGCGATCAAACAATCAAAATAACATTCAAAACCATGAATCGGACCCCCAACACACATGGAATCAACATGAAACTCAAGAACTTCTAAAAACACAACCGCGCATCTGATTCCTATTAAATCAACTCGGAATGACGACAAACTTTTGCGGACAAGTTCCAAATGACAAAACAGATGTATTCAAGTCCCAAAACAGAAATTCAAACACGATAGTTGTGAAGTCAACCTACGACCCAACTTATCAAAATTCTAAGCCTTTAAATTATCAACTTTTGGCAAAACAACACAAATCAACATACGAACCTCCGAATTTGATTTTGGGCATGCGCTCAAGTTCACATTCACGATGCAAACCTATTGGAGCCATCAAAATACCGTTCCTCGGTCTTTTTAAAAAAAGTCAAACCTCGGTCAACATTTTCAACTTAAGCTTCTAAAATGAGTATCACTCACTAAAATAGATCCCAAAATATCCAAAAATCGAATCCGACCATGCACGCAAGTCATAATACATAATATGATTCCCCCAAGACCTCAAACCACTGAACGCAATGCTAAAGTTCAAAATGACCAGTTGGGTCGTTATAGTGGGTGAGAAGGTTTTTCTCCGAGTGTCACTTATAAAGGGCGTGGTGTGGTTTGGGAATAAGGGCAAGTTGAGCCCGAGGTTTATTGGGCCATTTGAGATCTTAGAGAGAGTTGGGGAGGTTGCTTACAGGCTTGCATTACCTCCTAGCCTATCATGAGTACATCCGGTATTCCATGTTTCCATGCTTCGGAAGTTCCATGAGGACAGCTCGCATGTTTTAGACTTCAGACGGTTCAGCTTGATAAGAACTTAGCCTATGAGGAGGAGCCGATGACTATTCTAGCCCCACAAGTTCGAAGGTTGAGATCTAAGATATTTTCTTCTGAGAAAGTGCAATGGAGAGGTCAGCTAATCGAGGCAGCTATGTGGGCGTCTGAGTCCGATATGCAGAGTAGATACCTACACCTTTTCACCAGTCCAGGTACGTGTAATAACCTGATCAGTCATTTTGAGCTTTAGCATTTCATTCGGTGGTTTGAGACTTTAAGTAGTTTCATATTATATATTATGACTGACGTTTATGGTTGGTTTCGATTTTTGAGCGGTTCAGGATTGATTTGGAACAATGATTCTCGTTTTAGAAGCTTTAAGTTGGAAGATTTGACCAAGATTTGACTTTTGGGTAAACTGACTCGAAATCGGGTTTTGATTATTCCGATAGTTTCGTATGATGATTTTAAACTTGTACATATATTCGTATTTGGTTTTGGAGGTTACCAGAAGAATTTAACACTATTTATCAAAAGTTGGCAATTTGAAGAACTTAAGAGTTTATAAGTTTGACCAAGAGTTGACTTTGATGTTATTGGACTCCAATTGGTGTTCCGAGACTTTGAATAGGTCTATATAGTTGAATTGAACTTGTGTGCATAATTTGAAAGTAATCTGAAGCGTTAAAGTGTGATTCGGACAATCTTTTGAAAGAATGAAGACGTAATAACTTAAGAGAAATTCTATTCGATTCGAGCCTCGATTCTTTGTTGTGATATTCCCGTGGGTGTTTTTAGGCTTTGGATAAGTTTTTATGATGTATTTGTACTTTTTGGTATTATTGGATGGGGTTCCGAGGGTCTCGGGTATATTTTGGAACATTGGTTGAGAAACTAGTTAAGTTAAGGATTTGAATTTTGACCATGTTCAATATCGGATCAAGATGACCTCTTTTCGGTGTTTTGAGTGTGCGAACAGGTTTCTAGCATGCTTTATGATTGAAATGCATATATGGTGTGTGTCCGGGAGGTTCCGAATGAGTTTTGGATGCTAAAACGAAAATTTTCTTATTGCTTTTTTTTTTGTTGGTGTAAATAATTATGAAAATGACATTGAAATTTTCAGATTTCTTTTAAAATTTCAAAATATCATATCTCCCTCATTTAAAGGCCAAATTGGGTGATTCAAGAGGCTATCTTGGGTGTAATATTCCAAGGATCGTGGTGGAATTATCAAACCTGAGTTTTGGGATCATTTGGGACCTGAATCAAGTTGGGACAGCTGCTGCAGTTTTTTTTTTCTTGTTTCGGAATTTAGTTACTTTTTCTCATAAGGTTTTGGAGCTCGGTTTTGGGCGATTTTGGAGAGGATTTTCATCTATAAACATTGTGTAAGTGATTATAATCAATATTCAACTATATTTCATGAATATACCTTAGATTTTAACATCAAAGTTATGAGAATCAAAGAGAAAAATTGAAATTTTTTGTCAAGGTTTTGAAAAATGAAGAATTGAGTTTTGAGAATCGATTTAGACTTGGATTTAAAAATAAAACACTTATATGGACTCGTGGGGTTATGAGTAGTCGGTATCTACCCTTGGATCCGGCAAGCTCGGGGTTGACTTTTGTTGAATTTTTGGGAAAAAATGTAAAGATCATAGCTTTATTTATTGTAATTGATTTCTCTTACATCGTTTGAGGTTATTAAGTCATTTTTGGTTAGATTTGAGCCGGGTGGAGGCAAATTTTAGGAAAAAAGCTATTTACGAGGGTTGAGTTGGCCTACTTGAGGTAAGTATCTTATCTAACTTTGTGTGGGGGACACTACCTCTTAGGATTTGGGTTGATTGTTCTATTTGTGTTATGTGAAAGCCGTGTACGCAAGGTGACGAGTGGGTACACGGGTTGAAACATCTTCCTTGTTGGGCATTTCACATTCACTGTTGTTGTTGATAATCTTGTACTCGTTGTGGTGGAGCCATGTGCTATTGTTGTGGAAACATTGATATTGTTGATTGTTGGTAAATTATGATATATGGGCACTTGTGGTGCGATTTGTTATTGTAATGTGATATTGATGCGCATGCGACGGTATAAGGCTTGGGGTTAATGCGGCAGTATAAGGTGGGACTTATGTGCGTGTTGCTTGTACGAGAACTACGTGAAGCCACGCGGCATCATAAGGTGGGCTAAAGTACATGTAGCTATTTCGGAAAAACTGTTTTCAAAACCTATTTCAAATGTAAGGCTCTCGCATCGGTATAAGGGAAGATTGTGATTGAAATTATGAAATGTGAGTACGAGGAGGTACCTCGGTTGTGATTTTCATTGTACATTCCATGTTGGGACAACTTGTTGATTTGAGCGGTCATTGTTCTTCCTTCAATCATTCATCCGCATTTTGATTGTGTTTGATTATTCGTTGTTATTTTGGTATTGGAATGATTGTGGTTTCTTGTGTGAGTCATGCATTCTTTGTGATTTATTGTGTTGCTTTAACATGCCAATATGTGCCTCCGTTATAACTTGGTGAATTGATGGTCAATGTGAATTTAATTGCGTGGAGTCACTATATCATATTCTGTTAAGTTGTTGGTAACATAATGGTTTAAATAAAAGAATTATTAACATGCTTTATTCTATGTGCGTCTTAAGATAGAACTCGTTATCTTACTCGGTGCCTTATTATGCTAAATGGTTGTCGCACTTTCACTATAATTGGGTTCTCAATTATACTCATCACCTTGTTAGATGTTTACCTTACTTAAAATTGTTATCATATTTTTCTTTAACTAATTCTATATTTAATTCATTAATTTAACTTATATTTTGCTTTGTTTAAAAATGATACTTTTACTCAATTTTATTGATTTCTAAACTAAACCCATCTTACACTCTGTTTCGTACAAATTGTATATTATTTTAAATTACTTGATTTCTAAAAAAAATTTATTATTTCATTTGACACCTTACCTTATTCAAGATTGTTATTATGTTTTATGATGTCTAAATATATCTTTCGTTCCTCTAAATTAATATTTATCACGGTTGCAAAGTACATGGTAGCAGGTGGGTTTTGCCATGCGAAGGTGATTGTTATTGTTGGTACGAGGTGCCATATGTGTAAGATTCGGAAATTGTGGCTCATGACTTATGGTTTTTGAGGTGAGATGCCTCGGGGTAATTCTTGTTGTAAGTCCATGCGTTGGGAGCGGTTTGATTATTTGAGTTGTCATTCATTTTTTTTTCCTTATTTGAGTTCATTTACATCTCATCGATTTTTTGATTATGTTGTTTTTTTATTACTCATTTACTACTTGCTGCAATTTATGTTTCTATTAATTCATTGTCGGTTGTAAATCAATAATTTTTCCGTCGTTGGTCTTACATTGATGTTCTTACCATTGTTAGCTTATGTATATCTTGAACAGGTTTTTATGTCTAGTAGGTTTCTTGACCTGGCCTCATCACTACTCTACCGAGGTTAGGCTTGATACTTACTGGGTACCGTTGTGGTGTACCCATGCTACGCTTTTGCACAATTTTATGCAGATCCAGGTATTCTGATTGTGTTGTCGAGAGTTGCATCTGCGCGGCAGGAGACTTCAAGGTATACCTGCTTGATGTTCGCATGCCTCGGAGTCACCATTTTACTTCATTATGCTATTGTTAAATTATAATTCAAAACAATATTGTGTTTAGAAATTCTAGTGTGTTTTAGTTGTGCTTATGACTCCGTACTATTGGTTTTGGGAAATGTATAACTATTGGCTACTTGCGGCTATGTATGTCATTTAATGGTTTATGATAAATGATTAAATAGTTCAATTCTATTATTAAATCAGCATGTGTTAGGCTTACCTAGTCTTAGAGACTAGGTGCCATCACGATATCCTAAGGTGGAAAATTTGGGGTCGTGACAAGTTGGTATTAGAGATCTAGGTTCATAGGTGCTACGAGTCATAAGCAAGTTTAGTAGAGTCTTGCGGATCAGTACGGAGACGTCTGTACTTTTCTTCGAGAGGCTATGAAACTATTAGGAACCACTCCTTTCATTCCTTATCACGCGGTATTGATTCAGCTAAAAGCATATATCTTATATCCCCTTACATCCACTCGTATATGATGTTGTGTGCTCGGTATCAGCTATGCTCTGACGGTTTGTAATGCTGTGGATGGGATACAAGGGGGCCATAGATGCTCGATCATTGCTTCGAGGTATTGTCCAAACTAAGGACGCGGACGTGTTGGTAGATCTTCAGTTGTTCAAGTGTGGGATGCAACTGGTTCATGTATCTGATTAGTGTTGTACGAGCTTATGAAGGTTGGTAATATGGATCTTCGGATGTTGTGCCCTATGACTCCGTGCAAAGTGAGGGAGTCTACTATCGATGAACAGATTGCATGTGCAAGTGTCATATCAGTCTTGGGTCTGAGGTATATATGCAGTGTTGAGGGGTTCCCCAAAATTGTACATGACTAAGATCTAAGATTTTCATGGGATGGTGCTGGAACCTACGGTATATCTATATCATTGCTAAATCTACATTCCAGTATCAAAGAGGTTAGAGAAACATCTTCAGATTCACATAATGTCTCTTCAGAGTGGGTATCTCGGTTGCAGCATTGTTGGGTGCTCCAGAGGAAATACAGTGGTTTATGGATTTTCGGACGACGTGGTTCATGCTAGGGTCTTCCGCAATGAGCTTTGACTTAGAATCATTGTGTACTGATAAGGGAAAGTGTTGACCCGAAGACAAGTCGAGGAGGATTAGATGAAATGGGTTAGCTCGATGGTGTTGGGTCAGCATAGCAACAAAGGTAATTGGTCTTTTGGTGTGGTAATGCTTCACCAGCGTTCTGTGGTAATACTCTTGGGTTTGACGGCTTGCGTGACTTGGTTGAGTTGTGGAAGTTCAGTTCTGATGGCTTGGTGATGTGGAGACTGGCCTCGAAGAGTTCTAGATAGTGTCAACCACAACTTGAGCTAGATGTACGCTACCAGCATAAGGAACATGTTGCGTGTTATGATTTTTGCCTGGATGGGGTCACGAGTTATAAAAATCATGGATGATTTCAGATGTTTAGAAGAATGCTATCATTATTTGATACCACCTAATAAGAGTGCGCACTCCAGAAGGCGCATTGTGTTTTGACCTGCAGATGTCAAACTGGTATTATGGTAATCGCCTGGTTGATTGACTGTTGATGTCCAGATTTTTCTTTGTGGCATGAAATGATTATAGAAGTACTTCTTGTGGCCTGACCGTATGTGAGGAATGTGTCAATTATTTAAGTAGTGTAGTTGTGAACAAATATGGAGATTCTAGTATTTTAGGGATTTGAAGACTAAAAGGGTTCTCGAGGCAGATTGTTCCATGGTTGTGAACGGTGAAGGTATGTTAAGAGGTTGGCAACTGATGGTATGTACTATAAATATGTTAATGTGGGCTTTTCGAAGGCTATCTACCCACTTCAGAAGAATCAAAATTGATTTGGAGGCTACTAGTAGGTCTAATAAGGATGTGTGCTCTAAATCGGATCAGATTTATCTACTCAACACAGTTATTGTGGAAGGGTATGTTATCAGTTAGGGTGGATCACATTCGTGTTCTGATATTTCTCATGTGTTACTCTTCTATGCTGCGATGGGTTGTGATCTGTTGGTTATTTACACACCGATGCAGTTATGTTTGGGCTTTGTAGTGAAATTCGAGCGAAATTGCTCTTAGGGTGTTGAATGGTTGATTGTGCCTTGGTTATGGTCTTCCTGTTTTTGGTATATAATAATATTCAAAACGACTGGCCGGGTCATTACAGTTTGATGTTGATATGCTTATGGTTGTTGATTGTAAGTATCATGGCTCGACGTATTCCAAGTGGACCGGTGTCGGATTGGGTCATGCATCGCAGTGGCGTTATGCTAGGATATGATTCTTTGTGCTTATTTCATGTGTTATATTTCCCCTCGTGTGGTGGATTGATAGCATTGCGCTTCGTGGTGGTATCTGTTGAGCTGACAGGATGGTTTCTTCATTTCCTTTCTCTTTCTATCATTGGGTATATTTTAGTTATTGTTCGTTGGTGCACGAATTGCATAGTATGTGGCTCTAAGTATGATTTGTGTGACAGGTCGGTCGAGTAGCTTGTACTGGATGAGATGAGGTTATTGGGCCTGAAATAAGAATCATCAGATTTGATTAAGGTATGTTTGCAAGAATTGTGTCACTAGTTTGCTTAGATTTTGGCTATGGTCCTTGTTGGGAAAGAGAGCTCCACGACTTGTTAATCTGATGGTGGTTATGAGTTTCTATATTTTTCTTTCATCATTGGTAGTGTACGAAGGTTCAGAACAAGGTTTTAGTTGATATGAGGTTTGTTACCGGTGTCGGGTTGGTTATCGAGCAGCTATTGCGGTCAGAAGTTATTGCTATGAGTATTTGAGTTATGTGGTATATCATGTGATTATGTCTTGAGATATGGTTATTGATTGATACAACTTGTTCAGAGTTATACGGTGCATAGATGCAAGAATCAGGTCATATAATGAGTTCCAGATGTTGGGGATTTGGGTTTTAAGGTTTATGGACTAAGGTTGAAGTAAGGATCCTCTGTTAGGTGGTGTTGTCGGGTTTATATGGATTGAGGTGACGTGGTATCACCCATGGTTATGTGTATGGTGAGGTTATATGGAGATTTGATGGCTTTGGAACGACTCTTGGCACGTTCGAGGACGAACGTATGTTTAAGTGCAGGAGAATGTAACTACCCGACCGGTCGTTTTGAACTTTAGTGTTCCATTCGATGATTTGAGACTTTGAGTAGCTTCATATTATGTATTATGACTTGCGTGTATGGTTGGTTTCGGTTTTCGAGCACTTCGGGATTGATTTGGAAGAAGGATTCTCGTTTTAGAAGCCTTAAGTTGGAAGAGTTGACCAAGGTTTGACTTTTGGGTAAACGGACTCGAAATCAGGTTTTAATTAATCCAGTAAGTTTGTATGATGATTTTGGACATATCCACCAAGTTTGGTTAAATTCTGATAAGTTTTGGATAAGTTTAGGTTGTATGGTGATTGTTTTCGGTTTCGACGTCGATTTGAGCATAAATGTTACCATATTGAGCAAACGGCCTTTGATTTGTGTTTTGACTAAGTCATTATATCCGTATCATAATTTTGGAACCATAGCAACTGAAGTCATCAAGTTTCGACATCGTATGAGGAATTTATGGTCAGTTTACTAAGAATTGGGTTGCTAGATTTTTCAGATTAATTACGAAAATTGCCATTGAATTCGTATTTAAAAATCTGCACTATTTTCAAATATTGAAACCAACATATCTCCTTCATTATAAGGTCAAATGGAGTGATTCAAAAGCCTAACTTGACTGTAGTTTCATGAAGAATCCATTGGGGGCATCAAAAGTGAGTTTTGGGATCGTTTGTAATAAGAAACAAGGCAGAACAACTGGGCGTTTTTGGCTATTAATATTGTTGGAGTTTTTCTCATCTTGAAAGTTTGGAATTGGGAGAATTCAAGGATGTTATTCAAGTTTCTTCCATGGGGTAATATCTAAACAATAACCTAAGTATTTTTCTTTGATTTATTCCCTTGGTTTAAGCTTTAATCCATGATTTTAATTGAAAACCCATTTAATTTTTTAAATCAAGACCTAGGGTTATGTCCTAAATTTTAAAAAATGAAAATGAGTTAGAGGCGTTTATTTCTTGATTCCTTTTGGGGTTTTGTTCTCCTATATTAGGAAAACAATATACTCGAATCTGGCGAGTTTTGGAGGAGCATTTCAGGAGATATAAGACCCAACTACTATGAGTTGGACTCTTGGGTTATGAACACCCAATAGCAATTTTTTTGGCAAATTGGTTGAGCTATCAGACTCCGATTGAGTCGGTTTTCATTTATGTGAGCTTGTATTGGTTCGGGCATCGCTCGGATAAGCTTGGATTCGGAATCCAAGGCGGGCCCGGTATTGACTTTTGTTGACTTTTTGGGAAAAATGTAAAGATTATAGCTTTATTTATTGTAATTGGTTTCTCTTGCTTTGTTTGATGTTATTAACTCATTTTTGGTTAGATTTGAGCCACGTGGAGGCGAATTTTAGGAGAAAAGCTATTTCAGAGGGTTGAGTTGGCCTAGTTGAGGTAAGTGTCTTGCCTAACTTTTTGTGATAAATTACCCCTTAGGATTGGTATTGATTGATTCATTTATACTATGTGAAAGCCGTATACACTAGGTGACGAGTGGGTACACAGGTTATACGTGGTATTTGTCCTGTTTAGGCTACTTAGACTATTTTCCAAACTTTAGTTGAAATTCCATATCATGTTCTAAATTTTCTTAGTTAATCTATTCTTGTTTGTGTTAGTCTATCCGTACATTCCTTAATTGACTTGTTTAAAACTTGTGCTACATCCTGCTTGATAAATTGCTCTCATGCCTTAGTTGAACTTGATGCCTCTTTTATTGTTACATGCTATCTCTTCATTGTTAATTATCATTATTTGAAGTTATTGTTTGTGTTAACCCTTTCATTCTTGATTTTCATTACTTGAAGTTACTGTTCATGTTATCTCTTTTCGTGTTGATTTTCATTAGTTGAAATCATTGTTATACGTTATCTCTTCCATTGTGAGTCATTCTCATTTAATATCGTGGTTATACATTATCTCATTGTTGAGTTGTTGGTGTTGAGGTTGTGAAGGCCGTTATCATGTTGAGGCGAAATTGTTATTGCTGAAACATCTTCCTTGTTGGGCATTTTACATTCATTGTTATTATTGATAATCTTGTAACCATTGTGGTGGAGCCATGGGCTATTGTTGTGGAAATATTGATATTGTTGATTGTTGGCAAATTGTGATATATGGGCACTTGTGGTGCGAGTTGTTATTGTGATGTGATATTGACGCACATGCGGCGGTATAAGGCTTGGGGTGGTTAATGTGCATGCGGCGGTATAAGGTGGGACTTATGTGTGTGTTGCTTGTACGGGAACTACGTGAATCCACGCAACGTCACAAGGTGGGTTAAAGTGCGTGTAGCTATTTCGGAAAAACTGTTTTCAAAACTTATTTCAAATGTAAGGCTCACGCGCCGATATAAGGAAAGATTGTGATTGAAATTGTGAAATGTGAATACGAGGCGATACCTCAGTTGTGATTTTCATTGTACATTCCATGTTGGGACAACTTGTTGATTTGAACGGTCATTGTTCTTCCTTCAATCATTCATCCGCATTTTGATCGCGTTTTGTTATTCGTTGTTATTTTGGTGTTGGAACAATTATGGTTTCTTGTGTGAGTCATGCATTCTACGTGATTTATTGTGTTTCTTTAGCATGCTAATATGTGCCTCCGTTATAACTTGGTGAATTGATTGTCAATATGAATTTAATTGTGTGGAGTCACTATATCATATTCTGTTGAGTTGTTGGTAACATAATGGTTTAAATAAAAGAATTATTAACATGCTTTATTCTATGTGCGTCTTAAGATAGAACTAGTTATCTCACTCGGTGCCTTATTATTCTAAATGGTTGTCGCACTTTTATTATAATTGGGTTCTCAATTATACACATCACCCCGTTAGATGTTTACCTTGCTTAAAATTGTTATAATATTTTTCTTTAATTAATTCTATATTTAATTCGTTAATTTAACTTATGTTTTTCTTTGTTTAAAAATGATACTTTTACTCAATTTTATTGATTTCTAAACTAAACTCATCTTATACTCTGTTTCATACAAATTATATATTATTTTACTTTACTTGATTTCTAAAATAAATTTATTATTTCATTTGACACCTTACCTTATTAAAGATTGTTATTATATTTTATGATGTCTAAATATATATTTCGTTCGTCTAAATTAATATTTATAACGGTTGCATAGTACATGGTAGCACGTGGGCTTTGCCGTGAAAAGGTGAGTGTTATTGTCGGCACGAGATGCCATATGTGTAAGATTTAGAAATTGTGGCTCATGACTTATGGTTTTTGAGGTGAGGTGCCTCGGGGTTATTCTTGTTGTACGTCCATGCGTTGGGAGCGGTTTGATTATTTGAGTTGTCATCTGTTATTTTCCTTATTTGAGTTCATTTACATCTGATCAGTGTTCTGATTACGTTGTTTCTTTATTACTCGTTTACTACTTGCTGCCATTTATCTTTCTATTACTTCATTATTGGTTGTAAATCAATAATTTTTTCATCGTTGGACTAAAATTGATGATCTTTCCATTGTTAGCTTATGTATATCTTGAACAGTTTTCTATGTCTAGTAGGTGTCTTGATCTGGCCTCGTCACTATTCTACCGAGGTTAGGCTGGATACTTACTGGGTACCGTTGTGGTGTGCCTATGCTACGCTTCTGCAAAATTTTGTGCAGATCCAGGTATTCTAATTGTGTTATCGAGAGTTGTGTCTGTGCGGCAGGAGACTTCAAGGTATACCCTATTGACGTTCGCATGCCTTAGAGTCACCATTTTACTTCATTATGCTACTGTTAAATTACAATTTAAAACAATATTGTGTTTAGAAATTCTAGTGTGTTTTAGTAGTGCTTATGACTCCGTACAACCGGTTTTGGGAAATGTATAACTATTGGCTGCTTGCGGCTATGTATGTCATTTAATGGTTTATGATAAATGATTAAATAGTTCAATTCTATTATAAATCAGCATGTATTAGACTTACCTAGTCTTAGAGACTAGATGTCATCACGACATCCTAAGGTGCGAAATTGAGGTCGTGATATCAACCATATAGAATCCCCAGAACTAATAGTACATAGTCATGAGCTCTAAAATGGAAGTATAAGTCTGGAATAAAAATGAAAATACTGTCTGAATGAAAATAACACTGAAATGAGAAGAGACGCTAAAGACTACAATTGAAATGCAGTTCTACCTCGTCTCTCGGCAACACACAACAACAATCACAGTGGCTCTCGACTCGTTCCAACACCTAGATCTGTACAATTAAGTGCAGAGTATAGTACGAGTACAACCGACCCTATGTACTCAGCAAGTATCATAACTAACCTCGACGAGGTAATAACAATAAGAATTATCAATGAAACTCGCTAATAACCTGCTCAGTTCATAAATTTCACAAGCACACATCAATAATACCGGTTAATCACAAAACATAGATAAAGCCACCTAGGTACACAAGACATAATATGCCAAGCCATGTATCAATTAACAATCAAACATATAGAGAAGATATGTGCAACAAGGCATGTATATTCCTGATCTAGAATATATAGAAGCTATGCGAATAAAACACATATACATCCAAGGGGGTACAAATAAGAAGTGTGATAACATGAAGCTTATCAATCAATTTAGGGTATATAATACCCTAATCACTACCCCGAGCATGGATAATAACCTTGTACATGCAAATGGGCTCAATCCCCTCACTTGTGCGCCACCCATAGCGCGTAACCAACACTATAACTCAGACAACTAGTGCCTTAACCAAGTTTAGGTAAGATACTTATCTCAAGCAAGCCAAATCAACTTCCCATTCAAATCGACCTCCGAATAGCTCGAATCTAGCAAAACAACTTAGTATTATTAAATAAGGCCATTGGAAAAAAATTCAAATAATAAAGCTTTGATCTTTATATAAAAACACATATCAACCCTAGGCCCGCATCCCGAAACCCGACAAAACTCACAAATCCTGAACACCCATTCCAATACGACTCCAAATATATGTGTTTAGTCCAAATCAAACCTCAAATCAACCCCTAAATCACCAATTTTTACTCTCCAAAAACCATAGCAAAAACCTCCAAATTTCTCTTTTAAATCACATAGTCTAGGTGTAATCATGGGAAATGGAAACAAGATCTAACGTCAAAATCGAGTAGAGATTACATAACCTTCAATTGTTAGCGAAAACCCCTTCAAAAATCACCTCAGTCGAGCTCCAAAACTCCAATAATGAGAAATAAACCTAACCCTCGAAATAAGTATTCTGCCCAATAGTCTTCACATTTGCGGACCAAATACCGCTTTTGCGGCTCCGCTTCTATGGAGAAACTCTTACTTTTGTGAGTGCACGTAACTTCCCGACCAATCGTACATGTGCCCCAACTTCCGCTTTTGTGGAATCGCTTCTGCGTTAATGTTTCGCATCTGCTGACTTTGCTCCTAGCCATCCTCCTTCACTTCTACACACATAATCCTGCAGGTGGACCTTCGCATGTGCGATTGCACCAAATCTGCCACCTATCATCCAAGCTCAACCACATTCTATTTGTTGATGTATCAAAGGATAAAAACAACCAAATCTTTCCTCTATCTTTTAGTGTAGCAGATTCAGAAAACAATGACTCATATATTTGGTTCTTCCAGGAGTTGTGAAAAGCAATTGAAATCCGCCATGAACTGGTTTTCTTATCTAATAGATACCAATCGATCGCATATGGGATTAGACAAATTTATCCTGAAGCTCACCATAGTATCTGCCTCTATCATTTTGAGAAGAATCTAAAGCTCAGTGATAAATCTTTTCCAAAGAGCTGCAAGATCATACAAGCATAAAGATTTTAATCAGATAATGTCCCAGATCAAAAGTGTTGATAAGAAAGCATACAATTATATAATGGAAGAGTCACCAGAGAGATGGTCTCAATCATGATTCCCATGGCGACGTTATGAGATGCTGACAACAAAAATTAAGAATCAATGAATTATGTGTTATTAAAAGCAAGTGAGATGCCTGTTATAAGAATGTTAGATTTCATTCAAGAAAAGTTGCAACAGTGGTTTTACAAACAGAGGAAAACAACAAGAGAAACATTTCCTAGGGTATCAAAATGGGCAGAAGAAAAGCTGAATAAGAAGATAGACTAAGCTTACAAAATGTCTATAAGTATATTTATTAACTTTTTTCTTGTTCGATATGAAGTAATTAACTAATGCATACACACTTCAGCCTTTTATATCTAAAGTCATTGACTACTTACAGATAAAACTTCAAACTTTTGCTTTTTAAAGCTATAATACACTAATATTTTTTTTTCATGTTTGTTACTTTTTAGGTGTTTAACCTTGATTCAATGTTGTTTAGAATAAATAATGAGGAAATGAAATTTATTGTAGACTTAAAGAAGAGAAGTTGTGACTGCTTGCAATTTCAACTTGATGGATTGCCATGGGCACATGCAATTGCTACTATCATGAAGAGATATTTGCAGAAATCCAATTTTGTCACGCCCCGACCTCAGGGTGCGCGATCGACACTCAACCGGGATAACCCTGCCGAACAAGCTTGCTAGATTTTCTTCTACCCAACTCACCCATGAATAAAGAGAAGAATACATTTCATTAATTAGACAATAAGGAGATCATATATACAACACCAATCCATTACTATTAGCTACTTCATTTATAAGTCCCCAAAATATTACATTACACATCCATAGTTTAGAAGTGGAACATGTGATACAATTACAACATCTTTAGTTTGACCTTCCCAATACCAACGTACAACCCACACCATGTCTACGGAGCCTCTAACGGTTACAAAAGAGTACTAGGATAGTGCCGGCAACAAGGCCCCGGCTATACCTCAAAACTCAATACATGAGAAGCAAAAGATACATGACCCCGATATGAAGTGGGGCTCACCAAGACAACTGAGAGGAGGATGTACTGCTATCACTGATCGATGCCGCTTACTATAGAACCACCTGCATCCATTAAAAGATGCAGCGCTCCCGGCAAAAGGGACGTGGGTACATATAGAATAGTACTCGTATGTAAGGCAGATAGAACAACATATGGAAATACGGTAACTCAAATAAGAGGCAAATAAATTACTCCAAGAAACTACGAAATGACCCATAGCATCACATGTCAAGTCTTATTATACTTACATCATTCTGAACTTCTTTTAGGATCAAGCATGCCCTATGAACTATGCGTGGGATACAAAATATAATGTTAAAGTACCAACATGTACAAACAAGGGCAATGGAAGTGGCACCTATTGTTCGTGTTGCCTATGCGTCTCACCAGACCGTCCATAGGGTTCACATATTATATTATACACCTATGCATTTTATAGACCGTCCATATGGTTCACATATTATATTATACACCTATACGTTTCATAAACCGTCCATAGGGTTTCATTCATATTATACACCTATGCATTTCATATACCGTCCATAGGGATTCATTCATATTATGACCCTATGAGTTTCATAGACCGTCCATAAGATTCATTAATATTATACACATATGCATTTCATAGACTGTCCATAGGATTCATTAATATTATACACCTATGCATTTCATAGTCCGTCCATAGGATTCACATATTATACCACCATGCACGGGACCCTATTTACACTCAAACGACATAATTGACATTACCGTTAAGGTCGTAAGTTCCCAGATCATTGGAATACTTCATGGAGAAACACAACTTATTACATTAACACATGCATGGCAAATCACTAAGTAGATTTCAATGGTGCATGGACCCAATTTCTTTTCTTAAGGTTCATCATCATTTAGCATAAGACGTCTCTTTTCCACCTCATTATATACCTCCTTGCCATATAAAGGTCACTAGTGAAGTTCATGATTCTTGGTGACCTAATATCGAAGTCATTTACATTCATTATTTCAGAAGCATACAACTATAGTTGAAACCATTGGAACATACCATGCCTCATGATTCTCACTTTTGGCAAGCGGCCACAGTTCATGTTCATACTATCACTTACTTGTACTAGCCATGGGTGATCATAGGACATTAATGACATTATTATATAAAGGAGTCAAACTTATCTCCTAATCTTTCACACATTCTTTCATTTCATTGGCACTATTGGCCACAAATGTAATTCCCATTCTTGGCACGATGACCACATTTCTACATCTCATACTCGCTTCTTTCACTTTCAAATATCATCACGGATCATCAACAACAAAGCATTTCTATTCAAGACTTTAAGTCCACATGTGAGCAAATAAGAATGTTAAGCACATTTAGATTTCTTACATAATTTGGGACAATAGCTTTCATTTGGATCACGACTTGAAGTTATAACATTTAGATATGCAACCCATGCTTCGAGCACATTTTCAAATAGCAAATAACATATCAAGAACAATTGGAAAACATATTGAGCATATATCTTTTGGACACAAGGCTTATTCGAAATAATCAATTTATAATGAGCAACATGGTACTTACAAGGATATCGTGGGGTTTAATTCTAAGAGAAGAGTTTAGCCAACATACCTTGATTTGAGCTTTTTAAATTACTACAACGTTTCGGAAAGCTTAGCCCCTTCGAACTATTTAGATATATAGTAAAATTGAATACAAATTAGAAAGGGAGTTCATAGTTCCAACTCACTTGAGAATTTTATCAAACACTAGGTGTACATTAAGGTTTCAAGGTCATCCTATGGTGGATTCTTTCATCCCACTACCCAAAGTTTACTCAAATGAGCTCAACAATCTTCCTACTACCCTTGATGGTACATGCATGTAAAATAAACAATTCTCATACCCACGAATCACACTCTCAATTTCTCATCTTTTGCCCAGACTCGAAATTGAAAACTAGGGTTAGAACCTTACCTCTTGGGTGAAGATCTTATGAGATTTTCTTGTTGAATTTCAAAGCTTGGACAAGGATTGATTAACAACACACTTGGGGCTTCCACCTCTCTCTCTCTCTAGAACACTCTCACTTCTCTCTAAAAATATCAGACTTTTGCTCCAAAACGAGCTTCAAGGGCATTTAATCAAATAGGGGTCGGGTTATAAAAATAAAAAAATAGACCCTCCGATCTCAACTCTGCGGTCTTAGAATGCACCGTAGATCACGTATGCAGTCCGCAAACTGCTCCAAATCTGGGCTAGTCTGGACAGGTTTGAGGCAGATCTGCAGTCCGTAGACCACTTATGCGGCCGTAGAGTGGACCGCAGAATCACTCTCCGAAATTCTTCATGCCAAGTCTGCGACGAATGTGCAGACCGCAAAATAACTATGCGATCGGATAATGGACCGTAGAACAACCTTCAAAATTCAAAAAATTCTCTGCTCAACTCCGGGATGATTATACGGCCCGCAAAATGATTCTGCGGTCGTGAAACTGACCTCAGAATCGCCTTCTTTAGCCAAATATTTCCATCAACTATCTTGGCACCACGAAACCTTCAATTCTTTGGCGAAATTTTTGGGGGCCTTACAAATTTCTTCTCTAAATGGTATTCGAGGAAAACATGATGAAAGCATTCTAAAAGTATGCAATCATTTCAGCATGAAAAACTGTAAGTGAAATAAATAATCTTTAACACCCACACGCATGCACGCATACGCGCGTGCGCATACCCATACACACACACACACACGCGCGCACACACGCGCGCACACACACGCGCGCACATACATACATACATACATATATATATATATACATACATATATATATATATATATATATATATATATATATATATATATATATATATATATATATATAATACTACAGTATTTTCTGGCTTGGAGTATTCATATACATAAAGTAATTCTTCAGACCAATAAGTCTAAAGCAGTATAAAGCAAATAATAAAGTTAAGATTATAACTCAAAAAACAAATACTGCAGACCAATATAGCCCAAATTATTCATATTACTGAAGGAATGCCTCAGACTGATTAGTCTGAAGTGGAATATATGGCCATAAACGGGTAGTGTTTCCATAAAACTTTAGCCTATAAAGTTTGAATCTTCAAAGCTATAAAATCTAACTTCAGGCTAAAAAGGTTGAAGTTTCAAACCACATATACTAATTTTAGACATATAAGGCATGAAGTTATAGGCTGATATTTAGTATATTACAATATGCTAAAAATGAGTATGCGGGCTCAGAAAAGTCAATAAGATTACACAAAACAAAATATGATTTTAATTTTATGGCATATTACACAAAAATACCATACAAAGAGAAATCCATAAAATATTAACAAAATTACACAAGAACATAAAAAAGGGATTAATCACCTAAGAATCACCCTCGCCATCTGCTGTTTCAAAACAGTACTCATTAATTTCTCTATATATCTCAACACTATCCGAATCAGATATAATAATAGGATACTCAGACAAAAGACCACAAAGTTCCATGAGATCACTCTTCAACTTATTGAATTCATCACGCAACAGACTGTGTTCAATATTTTCTCTATCTATAAGATAAGGGAGAACTTTTCAAATATTTTCCAGCTTAGCATACTCGTCCATGATATAAAATTTAAGAGAATCAAACTACTGCACAACCTTGCCAAAACGAGGTGGAATAACCTACACGATTGCGTTCATGATTCACCATATACTGTAACGATTCATCAGCATAAAACTTTGGTCTCATTATTTCCCAATCAGGATTTATACGCTCCTACCTCTCCATAAGATTAACCATTGGTAATTTACAATACCAATCTTTACAAGATCATCCATCGTCACGTTTCTACTTCTGCTAGCATAAGACATGTTGTCTTTAAAAGATAGAAGGCTATGGATGAGTATAAATTTAAAGAAGAAAGATAGAAGACTATGGATGATTATGAAAGTTAAAAAAAAGAGGTTGTTAATATAGCAAAATTTTGCACCTAATCAATTGAAAACCTTCATTTACTCTTTATAAATGCAAAAATAATTATTCAGGTCTATTTACTATTTGATGGTTAAGCAAATTAAATGTAATACGATTGTCATGACCCGAAATCCCTCATCGGGAGTTGTGATGGCACCTAGTCCCTAGGACTAGGTAAGCCTAACACATAGAGAGTTATTAACAGATTTAAATCAATCAATCCCGTAACATAAACCGATAATTGCTATACAAAGCCAACAACCATTAATAGATGTACAATATCCAAAACCGATAGTATAAGTCATAAGCCGTTCTAAGAGTAACATAGAATATCAAATACATCATTGTTAGGAACAGAAATAAACAGTAACAAAGTAAAACTCCAGAAGGTGACTCCGAGGCATGCGAACACAATGGCATGTATACCTTGAAGTCTCTATCGCAACTCACAATCAGCTAACTAATGACCAGCGTGCTACGAGGTACCTAGATCTACACAAAAATAATGCAGCAAGCATAGCATGAGTACACCACATCGGTACCCAGTATATATCAAGACTAATCTCGGTGGAGTAGTGACGAGGTACAGTCGAGACACCTACTAGACATAATAACCTCTGCATGTATAAATATAAAGCTAACAGAGGAATGATATCAATATAAGGCTAAACATGGGAAGAGTAACAATATAGAAATAGCAAATGAAAAGTAGAAGCAACAATTAACCACAAGGAGTAAACAGGTGATAACGCCGCAAGTAGTCAGAACACAGTTAAGGTACCAGTGAAACCAAGTAAGAAAACCAATGACAACTAATTAATCGACCATTCTTACACAAGGTTTATACAAGAATTAACCCGAGGTACCACACCTCATAGTCACAAATCACGGATACCAAATCACGAACCCTAATCACTTGGCATCTCGTGCCCACATTACCAATCACAACCGCACGAACAACTCATATGCTAATAGTATCAATGTCTCATATCCGCATGGATAACTCGTGTGCCAATAGTCCAGTCATCACATGGAAGGCAGGTATACAAGACTACACGTACATGATCAATTAACATCAAGATTCATACTCCTAGGCTGATATAGGTGACAAATTACGGGGTAAGCTTGTGCAAGTGTACTATCACAGTTCAAGTCAACAAGTAGGATTAGAGACACTGGGTAGCAAATCGGACACAACACATCAAAACTGTAATATGCATGACACACACAAGAGGGTCACACTACCACACATATATCATCAATAAAATGCCCCCAGGCCATCACAAATCATCCCCGACATAGCCCCCCTTGTCTCGCTGCGTGCGCAACAATAAAGTAAATGTCCGCCTTGTCTCGCCAGACGCGCATAATAATTATTCTACCTTGTCTCGCCACATGCGCAAACCCAACATATATAACCCGCCTTGTCACACTACATGTGCAAATATTAATAGTAATAATAGCACGGACAACTCATGTGCAAACACCCCGACAATTCTCTCAACAATCCCACATGTACCAAAAAACATAACAACACAATATAAGAACCTGTACCAATGTGCCAATATACCACAATGTTTCTATAACAACATTTCTAATACCACAACAACACATAGCCCTAGGCTCAACAACACCGAGTACGACAAGAACAACAATAACACGAGGGTACGCCAAGTAAATCTAAGAATTACAATAATACAATGAAACGGAAGATTAAGCTCAACAATAAAAGACATAACAAGTAATAATGACTTCAAGTAAGAGTTGTTCAACAATAAGAGAGATAACATGTAACATTGACTTCAAATAATGATAATCAACCATGGAAGAGATAACATGTAACAATAACTTCAAATAAGAATAATGAACTACGGAAGAGATAACATGTAACAAAACTTCAAATAAGAATAAATCAACTGAAAGAGGTAACATGACAATAAAGAGGCAACAATTACAATTAAAGCAGGTATGGGTATATTTGGCAATAAAAGATAGAATAAGAACCAACAACTTCAAATAAGGCATAAAATAGTAAATTTAACAATGGAGGATATAACACGATGGAAGAACTTCAATTAATGTACATAAGAAACCTAAGAGTCTAAACCGGTCAAATTAAGGCCGTGTACACACTCGTCATCTCGAGTACACATCTTTCATGTAGTTCAAATAGTACAAACAAATCAATCCCTACGGGGTAGTTCCCCCACATAAAGTTAGGCAAGATACTTACCTCAAAAGCCCTCAATCAATACTCAAAAATAGCTTTTCCTTTACAATTCACCTCCGCTCGGCTCAAATCTAACCAAAATCGACTTAATAACATCAATTAATGCAAGAAAAATTAATTCCAATAATTAAAGCTATGATCTATGCAAAATTTGTCAAAAGCCAAAAAAAATCAACCCCAGGCTCGGCCGGTCAAAAATCTGGTCCAAGGGTAGATTCTGACTACCCATAACCCCACGAGTCTATATATGTGTTTTGTTTCAAAATCTGAGTCAAATTCGACTCTCAAATCCCAAATTTTCATTTTTTAAAAACATAGACAAAGTTCCTCAAATTTTCAACTATTTTACATGATTATATATGAGATTTAACATCAAATTTTCACTTTGATTCTCACAAATTTGATGTTAAATCTCATATATAATCATGTAAAATAGTTGTAAATTGATCAAAATCACTTACCCAAGGATTGTAGATAAAACTCCATCTTCAAAGTCTCCTCCTACTGAATCTAGGGTTTAAAGATATGAGAAATGAGGCTAAAATCCCAACTCCCAGCTTATATCTTCAGTCGCAGGTGTCGCAAATGCAACTAGGGGTTCGCAAATGTGAGGAACGATAGCAAAAGCGAAAACCCTCACACCCTTGTTGATATCGCAAATACGACAATATCATCGCAAATGCGATGTTTGAACATATCACAAAAGTGACGTGATGATCGCAATTGCGATCACTGCCTAGCCTAGATCCCCCTCGCAAATGCGATCTCCCACCTCGCATATGCGAACTTAGCAGACTCCAGTCGATCTCGCAAATGCGATTTCCCACCTCGCAAATGCGAATAAATTCTCACATTTGTGAGACTTGCAACACATGTTCAAAACCAGCAAAACTAAAACTCTTTCAAACACTCCGAAATGCGTTCGGAACTCATCCGAGCTCTCGGGGCTCCAAACCAAACATCAACACAAGTCTAAAAATATAATACGAACTCGATCGCGCGATCAAAACACAAAAATAACATCCACGAATCAGACCTCAAAACACATGAAATCCACAAAAATAACATCCGAACCTACGAATCGGACCTCAAAACACATGAAATCCACAATGAAACTCAAGAAGTTCTAAAACCACAACCGCGTGTCCCATTTCTATCAAATCAACTCGGAATGACGCCAAACTTTGCGGACAAATTCCAAATAACAAACCGAACCTATTCTAAGTTCTAGAACAAAAATCCGAACCCGATAGCCATGAGGTCAACCTACGGTCAAACTTATCAAAATTTTAAGCCTTTAAATTTCCAACTTTCGGCAAAACAAACTAAATCAACCTAGGGACCTATGAATTCAATTTTGGGTATAAGCCCAAGTCCAAAATCATGATACAAACCTATCGGAGTCGTCAAAATACCGTTTCGGGGTCATTTTCACAAAAGTCAAAAAACGGTCAACATTTTCAACTTAAGCTTCTAAAGTGAGAATTACTCATCCAAATACATCCGAAAATCAAATCCGACCATGCAGACAAGTGATAATACACAATATGAAGCCACTCAAGACCTCAACCAATTGAACAAAAACTTAAAGCTCAAAATAACCAATTGTGTCGTTACAAAGATAAAGTAGGTGGTAAAAGACAAAAAGAATGTGATAGTTGGTGCAAAAAAGAAAATAATAATCATCAAAACCACTGCTGGTTGAATACAAATATAAATTTAAGTCTTCAAATATAGTGGAATGTAACTTCCAGCTAATAAGTCCATAGTTTTTCTATACTAAAATATAACTTTAGGCCGAGTAGGTCAAAAGTATTCGATGCAATGTAAATGAACCTCATGCTAAAAGGGTCCAAAGTCTTCGATAGAATGCAAAACAACTTCATACTAAACTTCGCACTGATAAGTCCATAGTTTTGAATACTATGCAATGTAACTTCAGGTTGCATAATATAACGACCCGACCGATCGTTTGAGCTCTAGAGTCTTGTTCGGTGGTTTGAGGTCTCGAGAAGCTTCATATGATGTGTTACGACTTGTGTGAATAGTTGGTTTTGATGTTCGAGAGGTTCAGGATTGATTTGGAAGAGAAATATTCATATTTGGAAGCTTAAAGTTGAAGAGTTAACCAAGGTTTAACTTTTATATAAACGGCCTCAGATTTATCTTTTGATGATTCCAATAGGTTTGTATGGTGATTTTGTACTTGAAAATATTTCCGAATTTCGATTTGGAGGCTCCAAGGTTGATTTGGCTCTTTTTAGCGAAAGTTGGCAATTTGAAAGTTTAGAAATTTCCTAAGTTTGACCGAGAGTTGACTTTGTGGTTATTGGGTTTGGATTTTGATTTCAGGGCTTGTATTTATCACTTAGAACTTGTGTGCAAAGTTTGGTCTCATTCTGGGTTGGTTTGATGGGAATCGGACGCTTGGTCGCGATTTTGGAAGTTTTGAGTTTCATTCGAGTTTTGATGCATTTTGGTATTTTATTCGTGGTTGTATATGTTATTTTGATTATCCTAGTTTGTGAGCGGGTTCGTATGATGTTTATATACTTATTGGCATGATTGAACGGGTCCCAAGGGGCCCAGGAGAGTTTCAGATTAGTTTCGGATTGCTTTTGCTAAGATTGAGTGTGATGGTTTTGCTTTCCTTGCATTTACGATGAGGAGGTCGCAAATGCGAGCACCGAATTTGCGAAGGCATGGTCATAATTGCGACTCAGGGCTACTGGGATGGGACCTCACATTTGCGAGGATCATGGCGCATCTACAATTGTTGGGTCGTCCGCATTTGCGAGATGTTTGTCGCTTTTGTGATGTGACATTGGGGGGAAAAACATTGCATTTGCAAAGTACATCGTCGCAAATGCGACATTTGCATGGAACATCATGGTTCACTTTTGCGATCCATTGCGACATCTACAACGGATTATATGTTGTGTATTTCGGGACTTAGTCTCATTTTATTATATTTTGTGCCCTAAACTCTGTGGGAGGCAATTCTTTGAGGGGACTTTCACACATAACGGTTGGGTAAGTGATTTTGACTGAATTTAGATATTATAACTTGATTTCTTATGGATTTTAACATCAAAATCATGAAATTTGAAAGAAATTTTTAGGGATTTTGACTATGTTTTAAAAAATAAAAATTTGAGAGTCGAATTGGACCCGAGTTTGGAAACTAATCATATATTTGGACTCGTGGGGTTATGGGTAGTCGAGGTCTACCTTTCGACTCGGGTTTTGACCGCGCGAGCCAGGGGTTGACTTTTGTTGACTTTTGAAAATTGGGTAAAGATTACAACTTTATTAATTGAAATTGATTTCTTTTGCATTATTTGATGTTATCAAGTCATTTTGGCTAGATTTGGTCCAGGAGAAGGTGATTTTTAAGGGAAAGGCTATTGTTGAGTATTGATTTGGCTTGTTTGAGGTAAGTGTCTTGCCTAGCTTTGGTTGTGTGATGATCTAAAATGTCATCTTATATTTTAGAACTCGATTCTGCACTCTTAAGCCTTAAAAATCTCATTTTTTATCCACCTCGATTTGCGTGCACAGTCTGGGCATGTTTCTGGAAAGCTTTTATGTTGAAAACTGATGAAAATAAGAATTCTTCCCTTAAAAGTTGATTTTAGTTGACTTTGATCAATATTTTTGGTAACCGGGCTCAGATCCGTATTTTGACAGTCCCGATGGGTCCGTATCGAATTGTGGGAGCTGGGCGTATGCCCGGAATCAAATTCAGAGGTCCCTAGCTCAAGTTATGAATTTTTGATGAAAAATAAAAGTCTTAAAATATTTTGTTTTTAAGAATTGATTGATGTTTGGCATTGTTACTACCAGGTCCGTATTTTCGTTCCGGAGCCCAGTACAGGTTCATTGTAATATTTAAGACTTGTCTGTGAAATTTGGTGAGAAACGGGGTTGATTTGACGTGATTCAGACGTCCAGTTGAGAAGATTGGAATTTTAAAGTGTTCTTGAGAATTTCATTTGATTTGGTGCTAAGTTCGTAGTTCTAGGTGTTATTTTGGTGATTTGATCGCGCGAGCAAGTTCGTATGATGTTCTTAGACTTGTGTGCATGTTTAGTTTGGAGCCCCGAGAGCTCGACTGAGTTTCGGATAGGCTACGGGATGTTTTGGACTTAGAAAATTGCTGCAGCAGGTGTTCTGGTATGTCCTTCTATGCGTTCGCGAAGGCACTCTCGCGAACGCGAAGGGTAAGCTGGTCAGGCTGGACTTTTCTTCTTCGCGAACGCGAAGGCTTGGTCGCGAATGTGAAGCAATGGGGGCGTTACCCTTCGCGAATGCGACCAGCTCATCGTGAACGCATAGTGTTAGGCCGGGGGGGAGGGGGGGTAGCCTACGCGAACGCGAACAAGGTCTCGTGAACATGAAGGCTTGGCAGACTATACCTTTCACGAACGCGACAGTGTTCACGCGATCGCGATGAACACTGCCGCCCAGCACTTAAAATAGAATCAAAACGGGAATTGGCCATTTATTTCATTTTCTCAAAAACCAAACGGAATAAAGGTGATTTTCAAGAGTTGTTTTCTTTCCCAAAGTGTTGGTAAGTGATTCTAAACCATTTTCTTTCAATTACCCATTACATTTTATGAATTATTAACCTAAAATCTAGAGTTTTCATGGTAGAATTAGGGGTTTGGGTAGAAACTAGGGATTTCAGAAATTTGGGGATTTAGACCTCAATTTGAGGTCGGATTCTAAAACCAATTATATATCTGGGCTCGGGGGTGAATGTATAAATGGATTTTGGTCTGAACCTCGGGTTTTGACCAAGCGGGCCCGTGGTCGACTTTTGTACTTTTTTGAGGAAAATTTAGGAAATCTAAATTTATGCAATATAATTGATTCCTTTAGCAATAGTTGATATTATTGAGTCATTTTTGAATAGATACGAGTGGTTTGGAGGTGAATTCTAAAGGGAAAGCTGTGATTGAGTATTAAGTGACCTTCGGAGCGAGGTAAGTGTTGTGTCTAACTTTGACATGAGGGAATTAGGAACTTTAGACTATTTATTATGTGAAATTCATGTGAGCGGCGTATATGTGAGGTGACGAGTACTTATGCGCTGCCAATTTACCTGTTTTCCATGTTTCTTCCATTTTTCTTATATTGTCTCTCTCCTATGCCTAATTGCTATGTGTTTAGACCATTGTTGTTAAATTGATTGTTTTTATCATGTTCATGGACCTTCTGGGGATAATTGAGTATTTATTTCAAAGATTGAGATTTATATTGTGGAACTAAATGTTGAGGTAAGGCTTGTACTAGTTATTTTATCTCCCTGTTGTTAATTGTTCATTGCGTTATGGTAAGGGAGAGTGTTAATGCACGAAGGGTGATGCCGTGCCATATTATGAGTGTTAATGCACGAAGGGTTATGCCGTGTTATATTGTGAGTGTTAATGCACGAAGGGTGATGCCGTGCCATACTATGAGTGTAAAAGCACGAATGGTGATGCCGTGCCATATTTTGAGTGTTAATGCACGAAGGGTGATGCCGTGCCATGATATGAGAGTTAATGCATGAAGGGTGATGCCATGTCATTTCTATTGATTTTATGGTGAGATTGAGAGTAAAAGCACGAAGGGTGATGCCGTGCATTTTTCCTTTACTGTATTCGTTGTTTCTGTTGATTCATAGTACATTGGTTATTCCAGTTATCATTCTGCTGTAGTTCATTATCTCGTATTTCCCCCAGCATGTTTCCCCATCCCGATATTTCCTGTCTAGCTCTTCATTACTGTTATTTGTATATATACTGTTAAATTGTACATGTTGATTTGTATGTGCCTTGCCTTAGCCTCGTCACTATTTCGTCGAGGTTAGGCTCGACACTTACCAGTACATGGGGTCGGTTGTACTGATACTGCACTTTGCACTTTTTGTGCAGATTTTGGTACCAGCTCGGGTTGATCGAGATTTTAGCTGTTGGACCCGCTATCCGGAGACTCAAGGTAGATCTGTCGGCGTTCACAGACCTTGAAGTCCCTGTCTATCCTCCTGTTTTACCGTTTCTTTCATTTAGATAGTTGTATTTCTTTCAGACTATTACTTTTAGTAAATTCTAGAATGCTCGTGAATTGTGATTCCAGATCCGGGTGGTAATAATTAATACCGGTTTTATATTATTCCGCACTTATTATATTTCATCTTAACTAATTTTTGTTATATACTGAATGGAAATAATGATTTGGTTTAATGATTCTCTAACGTTAGCTTACCTAGCAAGTGAAATATTAGGCGCCATCACGGTCCCGACGGTGGGAATTCCGGGTCGTGACAGGTTGAGAGAATTTTTCCTACTATTTGATGTTGTTTGCTACATGCGAGGGTGATGTATATAAGAGGTGATGAGCGTATATCTATGTAAAATGGGTATTCATGCTCGAGGTAGATTCTAGCTTGCTATATGCCTTATTTAGTCGTGTGTTTTACTTGATTAAATTTGTTAATACATTAATCAACTTTGTGAGTACTATAAACCATACTAGAGAAATGTTGAGGCTATTGGTACCTTATGTTGAACATGATGAACAAATCTTAAGACTTAGGATATATTTTCCTTGGGGATAGACACACGTAGGCTATGAATACACATCCGGACTTGATCTTGTAATGTGCCTTGATTGGGACGTGTATACTCTATGATGCATATGTGTTCCCTTGAACGACTACTTGGACTTAGTTGCTATACTTGATTTAATCATGACTTTGCTTTATCCTCACTTTTGTTGTTATCATGCCCTTGTGTGTTTTTGATGAGTTATGAGAACGTGCCTCTTGATGATAACTTGTAATATTGCATTGTTGTGTAGTTGTGGCACATGTGGACATGTTGTGCGGATTGTTCTAGATGCGCATGCGGTGTCATAAGGGAGGAATTTCTTTGTGATGCGCTGTGGCAAGATATGGGGGCTAGATGTGCATGTGGCAAGATATGGGGGCTAGATGCGTGTGCGACGGCATAAGGGTGGTATTATTGATGCTCACGCGGTGCGACAAGGGTGGCTTATGCGCGTGTAGCAATATAAGGGCAAATATTCATTGTGATACTCACACGGCGAAATAAGGGTGGCATTGTGGGAATTTTATGTGATAGTCCGGGGGCGATTTGTATTGATTATGTGTGTGTGGTGGTGAAAGAGGGGCATTCTTGTTGTTCTTATGACTTCTTTATGTGTTTCATGCATTTTTACATGGCTTGCTATGTTGTTTCTAACATTCTAATCTATGCCTCTATCATTACTTGATAATTGGTTACCAAGTTGAATTTACCTACGTGGAGTTGTTCCCTTATATCTGTTGAGTTGTTGGAAACGTAACAGATTGTTGCAAAAGAAAGATGTTTTCATGCATTAAAATATTTTGTCCTTGAAAGTTCTCTTGAACGTGTTATTTGGCAATTGATACAAAATTAGATTTATATTATGGCACGGGGTCTTTGCCGTGCGAGTGTGACTTATATTGTGGCATGAGGTTTTTGTCGTGCGAGGGTGATGTATAATGTGGGCATGAGGTTCCATATGTTTGTGTTTCCATTTTATGTCTTGTTGTTGAAGCTGAGCCTTTACTTGTTTTGGATTGTCATCATTTGTTCTAAAGAGGTTTTAGTTATTTTATTTCTATTATACATCTTGTTGCCATATTTATATATATTACACAGGTTATTTGACAAGTGAGTATCTTTTGACTTAAAAACCTTGTCACTACTTCTCTGAGGTTAGTTAAGAAAATTACTGAGTAATTAAGATCGGTTGTACTCATACTATACTTCTGCACCTTGCGTGCAAATTTTGGAACTGAGTAGCTATGAAGACGGAGCTTTACTGGAGGCGTACAAGCGTACCTGATTCATGCTACCTTTTGCTCATGGTAGATTAGGGGTTTTATTTCTATTTATGTATTGTATTCATTTCATTTCACCAACTTTGTGAATCTATATCATAGTTGCTCATGACTTGTACTACCAATCCTTGGTGTAGTTGTATATTGAACTTTGTTACAAATTTGTTAATATATTGATGATTTCTCAGATAAGTAGTAACTTATACAGGTCGGATTACCTAGCGGGCGGGTTAGGTGCCATCACGGCATTGGTAGGATTTCGGGTCGTGACAAGTTGGTATCAGAGTTCTTGGTTCATAGGTTGTACGAGTCATGAGCAAGTGCCTAGTAGAGTCTTGAGGATCGGTATGATGACGTCCACATCTATCTTCGAGAGGCTATAGGGTATCCAAGAAATTTCCCTTCTTTCTTTGCTTATCGTGCGACTTTGTTTCAATATGGCGCCTATAGCTTCGATTTGTTCCTAATCACTCGCATGTGATATTGCGCACCTAATATCAGTTATGCACCAACTGTTTGAAATGCTACATAAGAACTATGAAGGGCTATGGATGCTGGATTATAGTCGCAATATATCGTTTAGTCTTGGAAGTGGATGCAGTGGTAGACCTTTCCATTGTTCATTTGTGGGATGCAGCGGATTCTTGTATCTGGTTGATGAGTACGGACTCGAGAGGATTAATCGATTGCCTTGTTTTTGTGTCCATGGTAGGGTCATGAGGAAATGTTGATTTGAGGCTAGCTGGTGGGATTTGAGATTGTGTGATTCGTATGAGGCTTCTATTTAGTGGAATGCACATACTACCATTTTGGAGTGCTTCAGGAGGTTGGCTTGACTATCACCAGGGTGAGTACGCACTGGGAAGAGTCTTTTGTGTGTTTTATGACTAGAGTCACATGGGTTAATAAAGTATTCAGCTGATTAGCAGTGCGATATCGGGACAGCTATGGAGGAAGGGTACGATGGGATATAGATGATGTGTTATATGGCTTCGAGCTAAGTGGGGGAGTCATCCATTAATGATCGATTTGCATGGTCATGCATTATATTAGTTCTTGGACTAGGGTGTGCTTGCAGATTGGCTATGGTTTGAGGAAGGTTTCATCAATGAGGACTAGAGCATGGTGAATGAGTTTCGAGAAGGTTTCAATGGGTTCAAGACTCATATGCGGTATTTAAGTATTTTTGGATTCACGTATAGTTAGGACTTGGGTCTTACGTTGGATGGTGCCAAGACTGGTGGTATTCTATATCATTAGTGATTCCACATTGCGGTACTAGAAAGGTAAAAGGAACAACTTCAGATTCATTAAAGGGTTCTTCAGCGCATGTATTTTCATGTTGAGGTACTATTGCTCTTAGCAGCCTACGTGACTTGGTTGATTCATAGGGATGTAGTTCTAATGATTTGATTATGTGAAAATTGGTTCCGAAGAGTTGCTATGGTTGAGCCACGACTTGCGGTTGATGTGCTCCACAGGCGTGGGAAATTTGTTACGTGTTGTGATTTTATTTTATGAGATTGATTTAGTGGAAGGTTTTTGATTGTCAGGATTTTCATCCTACTCATGTTTCATAATTGAGAATGGGGTCCTCGTGGTATTCAGATGATAGCATGATTGAGGTGGTGCACTGTGTGTGATTGAGATTTTATGGGCAAGGTTGCGGTTTGGCTTCTGAAAGGAAGGTCATGAGTTCTAGATGGCATGGGAGATTTCAGATGTTTAGAAGATGTTAGTACCACATGGTATTTCTTGAGAAGGGGGTGCGTGTTAGGAGACACATTGTGTTTTGACTTGCAGGTGCTCGACTAGTATTACAGTAATTGCCTAGATGTTGACGGTTGATGTTCAGGTTTTGCTATATGGCGCGAAAGATTTATTTGAGTATTTTATGTAAGATGATTGTGTATGAGAGGTGTGACAGCGATTTGGGTGGTGGATTCGGGATCGGATGTGGAGATTTATGTGTCCTGAGGTTTAGGGACTATAGTTCTATTAGAGGCAAACAATTCCTTGGTTGCAGACTGTGAAGGTGTGTTAAGAGTTAGTCAGCTGATGAGATGTTCTATGGATAGGTTACCGCGAACTTTTGGAAGGTTATATACCTATTTAGGATGATTGGAATTGATTTGTAGGCCCATTGGTAGGCCTAATGAGATTGTGTATTTTGCATCTGACCAAGTTTTGTTTACTGAGTACAGCTATGGTTGGGGGTGTGTCAGCCACTAGAGTTGACCTTATTCATGTTCTGGTATGCTTCATGTGTTACTCCCTTATGATGCGATGGGTTTTGAGACTACTTGACTACCCCCCTGATGTGATTCTGTTTAGGCCTCGTGGCGAGATTTGAGCGAGATGGCACTTGGGGTGTTGAATTGTTTATTGCTCCTTGGTTATGGTTTTCCTATCTAGGTTATATTGTGCTACCCGTTTATCTATGATTATGGTCTTGCATTTCACATGTTTTCTATTAGTACACGTGTGGTTATGGGTTGTGAGCATTATGGCGCAATGGTTATTTCATGTGGATCAGTATGTTTGGATTGGGTAACACACCATAGCGGAATTATGTTAGGATAAGATTTTTTATGGTCATTTTGTATGTTTCGCTTCTCCCTTGTGGGATGGGTTCATAGTATGGTGTCATTGGAGTTGTACCTATTGGACTTGTCGGATAGTTTTCTCATTCGATTATCTTTCTATCATCAATTATATTCGAGTTGCTGCTTGTTGGGTGTGAATTGCATCATATATGGCTCTAGGTGCCATTGGGTGTGGCATATTTGTCGAGCAACTTGTACCGGATGAGATTAGGTTATTGGACCTGGAATATATGCAATCGAACTTGGGATAAGGTATATTTTGAAGAATAATGTCACTAGTCGGCTTAGAGTTTTGCTACGGTTCCTGTCGGATGAGAGAGCTCCATGACTTGATGATCTGATGAGTGGTTATGAGTTTCTATGTATTTCCTTTATCCTTGGTAGTGTACAAAGGTCCAAAACGAGGTTTTATATGATATGAGGTATCTCGTCGGTACCGGGCTTGTCAATGGGCAGCTATTGTGGTCGAGAGTTATTTCTATGAGTATCTGAGTTATGTGATGTATCATTTCATTATATCTTGGGTTATGGTTATGGCTTGATACAACTTGTTTAGACTTATACAGTATATAGATGAGAGAGTCGGGTCTCATGAAAAATTTCGGATGTTGGAGAATGGGTTCTAAGTTTATGGACTAAGGTATGAGAAGAAATCATCAGTTAGGTTGTGTGTTGTCAGGCTTGTATGGATTGGAGTGATGTGGAATCACCCATGGGTATGTGTATGGTGAGTTATACATAGATTTGACGGCTTTGTCACGACTCTTGGCACGTTCGAGGATGAACGTATGTTTAAGTGGGGGAGAATGTAACGACCCGACTGGTCATTTTGAGTTCTAGTATCTCGTTCGGTGGTTTGAGGTCTCAAGTAGCTTCATATGATGTGTTACAACTTTTGTGAATGGTTTGTTTCGATGTTCGAGAGGTTCAAGATTGATTTGGAAGAGAAATTTTCATATTTGGAAGCTTTAAGTTGAAGAGTTGACCAAGGTTTGACATTTTTGTAAATAGTCACGGATTCATGTTTTAATGATTCCAATGGATTTGTATGGTAATTTTAGATTTGGGCGTATGTCCGAATTTTGATTTGGAGGCTCCTAGGTTGATTTGGCTATTTTTGGTGAAAGTTGGAAATTTGAAGGTTTAGAAATTTCCTAAGTTTGACTGAGAATTGACTTTGTGGCTATCGGGTTCGTATTTTGGTTTCGGGACTTGGAATAGGTCCATTTTATCACTTGGAAATTGTGTGCAAAGTTTGGTCTTATCCTGGGTTGGTTTGATGGGAATCTGATGCTTGGTTGCACTTTTGGAAGTTTTGAGCTTCATTGGGATTTTGATGCATTTTGGTGTTTGATTCGTAGTTTTATATGTTATTCTGATTATTCGAGTGTGCGAGCGGGCTCATATGAGGTTTATGTACTTGTTGGTATGATTGAACGGGGTCCCGAGGGGCCCGGGATAGTTTTGGATTAGTTTTGGATTGCTTTGCTAAGATTGAATGTGCTGGTTCAGGTTTCCTCACATTTGCTATAAGGAGATCGCAAATTTGCGATGGTATGGCTGCAATTGCGATTAAGTTCTATAGGACCTCGCATTTCTGAGGACTATGTTGCATCTAACTGTTGGGTCATCCGCATTTGCGAGATGAGTGTCGCTTTTGTACGGGCTATTGGGGGGAAAACTTCGCATTTGCAAGTACATTGTCGCAAATGCGATATTTGCATGGACCGTCATGGGTCGCTTTTGTGAGCCATTGCTCTCTTTTGCGGAGGTCACATTTACGAACCTCTTGTCGCAAATGCAAAATCTACACCTCATTATATGTTTTGTATTTCAGAACTTAGTCTCATTTTATCATATTTTGAGCCTTAGCCTCGGTGGGAGGCAATGTTTGGAGGGGATTTTCACACATTACTATTGGGTAAGTGATTTTTATTCAATTTTGATATTATAACTTGATTTCTTATGGATTTTAACATCAAAATCATGAAATTTGAAGAGAATTTTTGGGAATTTTTGACTATGTTTGGAAATAATTTTTTTTTAGATTTGAGAGTCGAATTAGACTCCGTTTTGAAAACTAATCTTATATTTGGACTCGAGGGGTTATGGATAGTCGAGATCTCTACCTTTCGACTCAGGTTTTGACTGGGTGAGCCTGGGGTTGACTTTTTTTGACTTTTGGGAATTGGGTAAAGATTGCAACTTTATTAATTGAAATTGATTTCTTTTTCATCGCTTGATATTATCGAGTCGTTTTTGGCTACATTTGGGCCAGGCGGGGGTGATTTCTAAGGAAAAGGCTATTAGTGAGTATTGATTTGGCGTGTTTAAGGTAAGTGTCTTGCTTAGCTTTGGTTGAGAGAATTTTTCCCACTATTTTATGTTGTTTGCTACATGCAGGGGTGATATACATATGAAGTGACAAGCGTATATATATGTGACATGGGTATTTATGCGCGAGGTACATTCTAGCTTACTCTATACCTTATTTGGTTGTGTGCTTTACTTGATTCAATGTGTTAATACATTATCGACTTCGTGAGTACTATAAACTATACTAGAGAAACGTTGAGGCTATTGGTACCTTAAGTTGAACATAATGAACAAATCCTGAGACTTATGATATATTTGCCTTAGCGATAGACACATATAGGCTATGAATACACATCCGGACTTGACCTTTTAATGTGCCTTGATTGGGACGTGTACACTCTGTGATGCATATGTGTTCCTTTGAATGACTACTTGGACCTGGTTGCTATACTTTATTTAATCATGACTTTGCTTTATCGGCACTTTTGTTGTTATCATGCCCTTGTGCGCTTTTGGTGAGTTATGAGAATGTGCCTTTTAATGATAACTTGTTATTTTGCATTGTCGTGTAATTGTGGCACATGTGGACATGTTGTGCGGATAGTTCTAGATGCGCATGTGGTGACATAAGGGAGGTATTTCATTTGTTATGCGCATGCGGCGAGATAAGAGGGCTAGATGCGCGTGAGTCGGAATAAGGGTGGTGTTATTGATGCGCATGTGGCGAGACAAGAGTGTCTTATGCGCGTGAAGCAATATAAAGAGAAATATTCATTGTGATGCTCACGCGAGAAAATAACAGTGGCATTGTGGGAATGTTATGTGATAGCCTAGGGCGATTTATGTTGATTATGTGTGTGTGTGGTGAAAGAGGGGCATTCTTGTTATGCGTATGACTTCTTCATGTATGTCATGTATTTTTACATGGCTTGCTAAGTTATTTCTAACATGCTAATTATCACGCCTCGACCTCGGGGAGTGCGATCGATGCTCCACATAGTTATCCCGGTCGAGCAAGCCTGCACAGTGCCGTCTACACAACTCACACATAAATAAAGAGAAGAATACATTTCATTAATTAGACACTAAGAGGTCATGTGAATAACACCAGTTCATTTCCATTAGTTATGTCATTGACAAGTCTCCAAAATAGTACATTGTACAATCATAGTTAAAGTGGAACAAATGATACGATTACAACATTTTTAGTTTAACCTTCCCAAAAAGAGATACAACCCACACTATGTCTACGGAGCCTCTAACATGACCTAAAGAGTGCTAAGACAGTACCGGCAACAAGGCCCCGGCTATACCTCAAAATGATACGTACAAAGGATAAGAGATACAGAACCCCAAAATGAAGTGGGGCTCACCAAATCAGTTAAGGAGAGGGTGTGCTTTTATCACTGATCAATACCACTTGCTATGGAACCACCTGCATCCATTAAAGATGCAGTGCCCCTGGCAAAAGAGACGCTAGTACATATGGAATAGTACTAGTATGTAAAACTAAACACCCTCTCAATAGAATGAGTAATAGTAAACGAAAAATAAAACATAAAATCAATAATAAACTCAGACAGTAACAAGGTGTCAAGTTAGGGGAAAGGTAAATTTCAAGTAAATTTTAGTAATTTAAGTTGGGAGATCTTTAGCACTGATACACCACCGTGTTTTAGCACGGAGTCCGATCTCAGCCCTACCGGCTAAGCCGTCTCACCCTGAGACATACACTCACAATACCACTATATGCGCGGCATGACGTCCGATCTCAGCCTGATTGGCTAAGCCATCTCACCACCATACCGTGTGGATCGACATCACATCTTTCTAGCAATAATCTCATCCCATTTAAGATGAAACATCTCAATACACCAATCTCATCCCATATAAGGGGAAACAGTCTCATCACATTAACACGGGGGTTTACCCCTCAATCATTCATACACCGGCATGTGTAGTTTCGGGGTTAGGTTGTTCCGACCTACCCTTTATCGATGGCTAAATGATACTCCCAAGGCATTTATTATAAAAAGGATTTACCACTCATTTCACATTCTTTTACATGTCATTCATTTTGTTGGCACCATTGTACATAATGCAATATCATTCTTGGCACGTTGGTCGTACTTCATAATTCATGCTCACTATTTCACTTTCAAACATCATCATGGATAATAATCAACAAGGACTTTCAAATTAAGACTTTAACACATACTTGAGAAATTTAGTGTCTTAGGAACATGTGATTTCTTTTACACAATTTGACATGATAACTTTCGTTAGAAACACATTTTTAAATCATAACACAATAACACACAACCCATGCTTAAACCACATTCTCAAATGGTAACTCAACATAACAAGAATCTTTGGAATACATATTGAATGCATATTTGTTTTGACACAAGGCTTATTTGGAATAATTCAATTTATAATAAGCATCACGAGACTTACAAGGGTATTGTGGGGTTCAATTCTAAGCGAAGAGTCACGATTAGAGAAATTCGTATGACAAGGGATATTACAACTATGACCCAACCTTTCCCTCAACCAATTAAATAACAAAACCACCCAAGATTGTTCAGCAACTTCCCCACAAACCCTATTAGCTATTGCATGTGATAAATCTACCCTTATCACCCATAATCAACCCCAAACCCGAAATTGAAGAATTGGGGAAAGAAATTCTTACCTCTTTGAAACCCTAGATAGTTCCTTTCGATGAAATCCCAAGGTTCGATCAAGGTAGAGTAGTGAAATCCTTAACCCTTCCTTTACTCTCTATAGAATAGTTTTCTCCTCTCTCCAAAATGACAAGTGATCCTCCAAAAATGAACCCTTAGGCTAGATAAAAAAAATGGGGGTCGGGTTATAAAATTAGAAAAATGAAGCCCTGACGCAAATATGTGGTCGCATATGTGACCACATAATGCTTTTGCGGTCCGCAAAATGGGCCGCATAATGGCCCTCTAGAACTGCGCACTTCTGCCACACTCTGCGACTGATATGCGGTCCGCATACTTGTTCTGCGGTTGCATAATGTGCCGTAGAACTTCCCTCCGGAAAATTTTCATGCTGGATCTACGATGGGTTATGGGCTCGCAAAACGATTATACGGCCTTATAATGGACCGCATAATGGTCCAAATTTTTTGCCCAGTTTTATGCTTCAGTTTGCGTCTGATATGCGGTCCGCAGACTAGTTCTGCAACCATAGAATATACCGCAGAAATGCCCTATATTTCTAAAACTTTTCTTCAACTCCCCAATGCACTACTCAACCCAAAATGTCTGATCCCCGCATAGGTCTACCTCGGCATTACAAAACTCCGGGTTTTAGGTGAAATATATACGGGGCATTACACTAATCTATGCCTCTGTCATTACTTGATGATTGGTTGCCAAGGTGGATTTACCTATGTGGAGTTGTTACCTTATATTCTATTGAGTTATTGGAAATGTAACAGATTGTTGTAAAAAGAAAGAGTTTTTCTTTCATTAAAATATTTTGTCCTTGAAAGTTCTCTTGAACGTGTTATTTGGCAATTGATACGACATCAGATTTATATTGTGGCATAAGGTCTTTGCCGTGCAGGTGTTATTTAGTTTATGGCACGAGGTCTTTACCGTGCAAGGGTGATAGATAATGTGGGCACGAGGTGTCATATGCGTGTGTTTCCATTTGATTTGTTGTTGTTAAAGCTAAGCCTTTACTTGTTTTGAATTTTCATCACTTGTTCTAAAGAGGTTTTAGTTATTGTATTTCTATTATACATCTTGTTGCCAGATTTATATATATTGCACAGGTTATTTGATAAGTGAGTATATTTTGAATTAAAAACCTTGTCACTACTTCTCGGAGGTTAGTTAAGATACATACTGAGTACATGGATTGGTTGTACTTATACTACACTTCTGCACCTTGCGTGCAGATTTTGGAGCTGAGAAACTGTGAGGACGAAGCTTTACTAGAGGCGTACTAGCTTACCTGATTCATACTACCTTTTATTCATGGTAGCTTAGGGGTGTCACGACCCAAATCTCAACATGTCGTGATGGCACATGTCACAAGACTAGGCAAGCCGACAATCACCAATAACTATGCATTTTAAATTGAAAACATTATGATATAAGTTTAACAGTGAAAAATCTCATAAATAACTGTTAAGAATAACTGCGATTCAAATACAAAATCCCCAAAATTCGGGTGTCACCGAGTACATGAGCTACTAAATGTCAACACAGTCAAAACTAGAACCACGCTAATAAAACTGAAAAGAATGAGAGTAGAGGTCAGCGGACACCAAGCAGCTACTACAAAAGTCTCCAAGCAGCTACCACAAAAGTCTCCAAGCAGATAATGCTCCAAGTCTAGCAACCACCGGGTCCAGATGTACCTGGATCTGCACACAAAGTGCAAAATATAGTATGAGTACAACCGACCCAATATACTCAATAAGTAACATAACTTACCTCGGGCTGAAAGCAGTGATGAGCTCATAAAGGTACAGTCCAAATCCAGCTAATAACAGTACAAGTATAACACGAAAATGATAGTAATACTCAGAGAAATCTCATAATTAGCTTATACACAGTACAGAAATGTAGACATGCTTTCAAATTCAATAATTAAGCTCAATACCAGTAAAATATGCTAAGTATAGCCAGCATGAGGAATGTTACATCTTTATGTCTACGTAAACAAAAATGTATGTCAAATGCAATGCATCACAATAATTTTCCCATGTACTCACACTCTTAGAGTACTCAATATAACTGTCTCAACTCTCACTCATCACACTCAATCACTCAGCATTGTACAGTACATGCGCTGACTGTTGGTATGTTAGACTCTGAAGGGGAGGATCCTACCCAAGTGCTAATAATACCTGCTATGGTTCCTATCATGAATCAATAATACCTGCTGCGGTGTGCAGCCCGATCCCATCATGAATCAATAATACCTACCGTGGTGTGCAACTCGATTCCATCATGAATCAATAAAACCTGTTGCGGCGTGCAACCCGATCACATCAATATCACTCACAATTCGACCCTCAGGCTCCAGCTCAGTCCTCAATCTCTCCAGTCTCTCGGGCTCACAACCCTAATGCCAATCAGCCTAAATAATGATAATATGATGTAACAATAAATGACAACAGAAATTTAGATATGATATGCAAATGATGAATGTGACTGAGCATACAATTTCAGTTTAAGAAAATAATTCAATAGCAAAAATGACCTCAGCGGGTCCCAACGGAATAAGCATATAGCCTAAATATGATTTCTAACATGGATTTCAGCTAAATTATTCTAACACGTAGTGATTACATGAATAGAAATAAGGTTTGATAACTACATAGTACCACAGAATCAACCGAGTCATAATTACTACGGTGCATGCCCACACGCCCGTCACCCAGCATGTGCGTTACCGCAACGCCAATCATATAACACGTAGTTCAGTGAATTCAAACCCTCAATACTAAGTTTAGAAGTGCTACTTGCCTCAAATCGTACAAATCCCTACTCCAACAAGCCCTTTCCTTGCAAATCGGCCTCCGAACGACTCGAATCTAGTCACAAACAACTTAATACAATCAATACAAGCTATATGAGTTGATGCCATACGATAAAGCTAAGTTCTTTAACCAAAGTCAAAAATTTAACCCAAAACGTCAACCCCAGTCCCACATCTCAGAACCCGATAAAATTTATAAAATTTGAACACCCATTCAATAACGAGTCCAAACATACAAAAATCATCCAATTCCGACCTCAAATCGCCACTCAAATCCTCAAATCTTACTTTCCAATACATGGGTCAAAAATCCCCAAATTCCAACTTAGATTCATGACAAATAGGTGAAATAATCAATGGGTATTCAAAATACATGGACAAAAGTGATCAAAAATCACTTACCTCTTGAAATCTAGTGAAAACCCCTTCAAAGACCGCCTCAATCCGAGCTCTCAAAGTCCACAAATGAAGAAAATACTCTAACCCTCGTTTATATCACTTCTGCCAGTGAAACCGCAACTGCGACCAAGAACTCTGCTTCTACAGTCACATATTCGCGTCTGCGGAAAAACACTAGACCCCTGACCTATCGCACCTGCGGTCCCCTCCTCGCACCTACGGGACAGTGTATGCGGTCTCAACCTCCCTCATGCGCTTCCACACCTGCGGAGGCCTTCCACTTCTGCGGCTCCACCCCTTCCTGTCCATTTCCACTTCTGTGGAATTTGCTCCGCACCTGTGCTCCCAGGTTTCCTCCCTAAATCCTCGCATCTGCGCCTACATGGCCGCTTTTGCGGCTCCACACCTACTGCCAAAACTTCACAGGTGCGGTTACACCAGAACAACTGCCAACAGAAATTGCATAAGTCTAACTCTTGATCCGATTCCAATCCGAATCACTCCAATCACATCAAACAACATCAAAAACACAAATCATACCCCAATTCAAGCCTACTGAAACTAATGGATTTTCAACTTCTACAATTGATGTCGCAACCTTTCAAACCAATTCCGTTTGACCTCAAATTTTGCACACAAGTCATAAATGACACAACGGACCTATTTCAACTTCTGGAACCAAAATCTGAGCCTGGTAATAACAAAGTCTACTCTCAGTCAAACATCTCATCTCTCCAAACTTTAATTTTTCCAACTTTTACCAATTCTAGCCAAAACGACCTACGGACATCCAAATTAATATTCGGACACACTCCTAAGTCCAAAATCACCATACGGAGCTATTGGAACCATTAAAACTCTATTTCGGAGTCGTTTATATATAAGTCAACATCCGGTTAACTTTTTCAACTTAGGCTTCTAACCTTGGGACTAAGTATCCCAACATTCCGAAATATCTCCGAAACCAAACCAACCACCCCGGCAAGTCACATAACAACAAACAAACATAAAATAAGTAATAAATAGGGAACGAGGCTACAATACTCAAAATGACCGGCCGAATCGTTATAAGGGTTTTATTTCTATTTATGTAACCTTCAAACAGATATTGTATTCATTTCATTTCACCAGCTTTGTAAATCTAAATTATAGTGGCTCATGACTTGTACTACAAATCCTTGTGGTAGTGATATATTGAATTCTATTACAGTTTTGTTAATATATTGATGATTTCTCAGATTAGTAGTAACTTATAATGTCAGGCTTACCAAGCGGGTGGGTTAGGTGCCATCACGACATTGGTAGGATTTCGGGTCGTGACACATAAGTAAAAAGTCTTCGATACAAAATGCAATATAACTTCATGCTGAAAAGGACCAAAGTTATTGATATAGTCCAAGACGACTTTAGACTAATAAATGCGAAGACGACAATATTTAAATGATAAACTCCCCATAATTCACAAAAAAACTCTATCTTCTCAAACCCAATTTTGTTTTCATTTATATCATTAAAAATTGATATAGTATTTTATTTTTCATTTATATTTTATTTTTCTCAAAAAATATCACATAAAGTGTCTTCATAATCTTCGTAGTCATGCCCGACTTGCTCTTCTGGAGTTTCATAGCCGCTTTCCTCCTTCCACTTTACATGAGCCTAAAGATTGGCGGCCAATTCTTTTCTGAATGCCGAAACATTATTATGTTGAAATTTGAAGACATTATCTTGCTTCAATCACAACTTAAGGAATTTAAGAGTGAGTATACCATAATCAACACTAAAAAAACATATGCAAAATATTGAAGTTTCAATTAAACAAAAACACAGTTTTAAAATAAGAAACAAATCTTAAAATTTTAAAGGTACATGGTAAACATATGGCAAACACATAAAGTTTTTGCTATTGGGTGTGTTCATCCATTTAATATTAAAATATTTTGGAGCCTCTTTCACATAGATTTTATTTTGATTGCCAAACTGCAATGCTTCGAGCAAGTGTGAAATCAATCGAGCATAATTTCGGACAAGTTCCAATGCACTGGCATATGGTACATCGCTCAAGGAATCGTAAACATATATAGTCTTTGTTTTAAAGTGCAGAATTCCAAGAAAGTAATGCGTTGATGACTGGCCTATTTTTGGCTTAAGTCGAAATGGAAAGAAGTCTTTTTCTACATGCTCATGAGAATCCACATGAAAGTTCAACGCCTCTTACGTAGTTCCCCCTTCTCTATAGTTGGTTTTATCTCAAACCAGGTGAACTCATTAAGTTCCTTAATTTTCACATCTTCTTCAAATTCCACAGCTTCCTCAATCACATATTTTTTATAGCCCTCTTCCTATTCGATTTACTCTTATCCTTTCTCTCCTCCATTTTCTTTTTATCCTCCATTCTCTTTTCCTTCTACATTCTAATTTTCTCCTTTTGTTCATCCGAAGGGTAAACACGAGATAATTAAGTCAGATACTAATCAAAAAGTAAATTCATTACCGCACATTTTCCTCCTAGAGAACTTGGAAGGCGATAGCAATATTGCTTCAGCAAGAAGTATACACCCACTTCTATATGCTACAAATCAACAATATAAAAAGAAAAGATTAATCAGCTTAAGAATAAATTAATTCAGCCTAAAAATAAGGTTGATGTTTAGGAAATGCAGTACAAAACTTCAGCATGAATAAGTTTGATGTTTAGAAAATACAGCACAAAACTTCATATTGAATCAGGCTGAAGTTTAGGAAAATACAGTACAAAACTTTAGCATGCATAAGTCTGAAGTTCATCAAATGCAATAGAAAATTTCAGACTGCATAAGTATGAAGATTTCGGAAATTCAATACAAAACTTCAGCATGCATAATTCTGAAGTTTAGCAAAATACGGTACAAAATTGAAGATTGCATAAGGCTGAAGTTTTAGGATACGCAGTATAAAACTTCAGCATACATAATTCTGACATTTTAGGAAATACAGTACAAAACTTTAGCATGCAGAAGTTTGAATTTAGCAAATACAGTACAAAACTTCAAATTGCATAATGCTGAAGTTTTAGAAAATATAGGACAAAAATAATTCAAAAAGAATATAATCACATACATCATCCCTAAGATCAGAGTTAGTGTCTACGAGTTCATTAAACAATGACTTTGGAATTTCAATTCTAGCTAATCTGAATGTCTTGGTATCATATTCCCCTACATCCATCTTCAACTACTATGTGAAACTCTGCAGCAATCCTTTATCTTGCTTGACACAATAGAAGGTACATCTTTGTGTAGTCTTTCCGGCTTTCCAATATTGCCCCCTTACCCTTTGTTTAGGAATCACATAAGGAGATTGCAACTAAATACTAGCAATGCGATTACTTTTCCCTACTTTAGCTGCTTTTCCTTCTGCTTGTTGCTCTTGCTGCCTAGTCTCAACTAACTTTCGTGATTTAGTAGGAGCTGCAAAATCCACAACCATATGATTAGATCCTTCTCCAACTCCCTACGGTTTATAATCTTCTTGTCTCCCTTCAACAACAACAACAACGGTAGAATTACCTTCTAAAATAGTATCTTGTGTACCACCATGTGAAAATGAACATAAATTGAAGTTAAGATATCATTGTTGTCAAGTAAAACTTTAGGAGAACTGGATAGCTTCCTTCTCTTAGGATTTGAAAAAAGTTGCGATCCATCAGATGATATATGAAAAATAAGGAAAAAATATATATAAATACAACTATTACAAACACACATTCGTCAAATAATACCTTGTAATCGCATTGCAGGAAATAACTAACTCGTCTAAGTATTGTGATGCAGATAGAGTTTGCATACCAATGGATTTGCTTACATTCCCCTCAAATATCACTACATCTTCATGCAAAAAAAAAAATAGAAAAGGGAGGAAAGATATTAAATAATACTGACTAAAGTTTGAAAATACTATAAAGCAACTTCACACCTGTATATGAGCCAACATGTGTAAAAAAGATGTATTTCTCATTTTTCATATAGTCGAATGAGCTCACCAATTTCTTTTTCGGCTGCCTGAAGTCTTTGTGAATAATCATGTAAAAAACGCAAAAAAGAAAAGAAGTATGCAAAATTTCAAAGTGAAAATAAAAACTGGGATCAAATGCAATATGTTCCTGATGTATAGAATACCTTGATATTTTCCTTGCTCTATGTTATCACTGGACTACATACATTTATCTGTCTTAACAGCTTCAGCTTCATTCAATGGTGCAGCATCATCACAGAGCTTTAAAGTATTTTGCAGAAGGATGTTTTTTCGACTGTAGCTTCATGTAATGGTGCGGCATCGTCAGGGAGCTTTTTACTCTTATCAATTGAAACACCACTATTTTTGTGCAAACAACACCGAAGTGGTGTTTTGATGGTTTTAATAGGTTCACATGATGATTTTGGGCTTAGAATTATGTCCAAATTTAGATTCGGAGCTTCCTAGGTTATTTTGGCTTGAATTGGCGAAAGTTGAAAATTTAAAGGTTTGGAAGGTTCGTAGGTTTGATTGGGAGTTGACTTTAGTATAACCGGGTTCATATTGTTATTCCAAGAGCTATAATAGGTTATTTATGCCATTTGGAATTTGTATACAAAAATTGAGGCCATTCCGGGTTGGATACATGTAGTTTAGCATGAGCTTTGGAAGTTGGAGGTTTGATTAGTTCATTAGACTTGAATTGAGGTATAATTTGTGGTTTGGATGTTATTTTGTGTTATTTGGGGCCTCGATTAGGTCCATCTTATGTTTTAGTATGGGTTGCCAAGATTGGATGGGGTCCCGGGGGGCTCAGGTGAGTTTTGGATGGGTTTCAGAGTATTTGAGGTTTGATTGGCAGTTATGATCTAGTGTGACCGCACATGTGAGATTTTTGTCCGCATGTGTGAGTCCGCAGAAGCGGACATGAGGGCATAAAAGAAAAGGATGGCTAGGCAGGAGAGATTTGCAGGAGCGAAAGAGTATGCGCATCAGCATTATCGCAGATGCAGAGTGAGGGATGCGGATGCGGACCAGGCTAGTGTGGGGTTATGCGGAGAAGCGGGCTCCCTATGGCACTTGCGGTATCGCTGAAGCGGATGCTGGTCCACAGTTGTGAGGGGCCGGGGAGTAAGTGAAGCCTGCAAAAGCTTGAATTGGTCGCAGGTGTGACCTCGCAGAGACGGAATTTTGGACCATAGGTGCTAAAGGACTAAGCAGTGTATTAAGATCGAGGGTTTTGTTCATTTTATCATATATTGAGATTGGGAACCCGAATTGAGGTAATTTTTGAGGCGGTTTTCACCCACTTAGATTGGGTAAGTGTTCTTGACTTGAATTTGATTATTATTCATGATTCGATCCTTGAATTTGACATTTGATTGGTGAATATAAGTGAGAAGAATTGGGAATTTTGACAAAACTTTTCTTAAATGAAAAATAGAGATTTGAACCCTAATTCAAAGTTGGATTTGGATGAAACTTATATGGTTGGGCTCGTATGTGAATGAGTGTTTGTGATTTGTGAGTTATGTCAGGTTCCAGGGTACGGGCCCATGTTGATTTTTTTGTTGACTTTGTATATTTGTGTAAAGATCAAAGCTTTATTCTTTGGGGTTGTTTCCTATGGCCTTAATTGATATTATTAAGTTATTTTTGGCTAGATTTGAGTCGTTCAAAAGTCAATTCGCGCGGGAAGGCAGATTTAGAGTGTTGATTTGGCTTTATTGAGGTAATAATCTTTCCTAAAATTTGTTGAGGCACTAGTTGCCTGAGTTATTAGTGTTGGCTATGTGCTATGTGTAGCGCACATGCGAGGGCTTGAGCCCATGTGTGTACACCAGAGTTTTATCCATGCTCAGGGCAGTGCTTAGGCTAATTTATGGCACGAATTGATTAGTAAGCTTCTTACTATCATACTTCTTATGTTTGTACCCATTTGTGAGCTAATTGAATTATGTTAGAGGTTACATGTACGTTAATCTCCTATTCTAACATGAAAACTGCTATTTTTGTGGCGTTGTAATGACCCGATCGGTCGTCTTGAGTTCTAGCACATTGTTCGGAGGTTTAAGTCCTTGCGTAGCTTCACTTGATGTATTATGACCTACACGTGTGGTTGGTTTCGGTTTTTGGGAAGTTCGGAGTTGATTTAGAAGGAATATTCTCAATTCGGAAGCTTTAAGTTGAAAGAGTTAACTAAGGTTTTGACTTTAGAGTAAATGACCTTGGAATCGGGATTTGAAGGTGCCAATAGGTTTGTATGATGATCTTGGACTTGGGCGTATGTTCGGGTTGATTATCGGATGGTCCGGGAGCGTGTCAGTGCTTAATGTGGAAAGTTAGCATTTATAAGGTTTTAGAATTTCTAAAGTTTAAGTTGAAGTGGACTTTGGTGTTATTGATATCTGTTTAGGATTCCGAGCCTTGGAATAGGTTCGTATCGTGATTTTTGACTTGTACGTAAAATTTGGCTTCATTCAGGAATGTTTAAGGGTGATTCAGACACATTCAACGAAGTTTAAAAGTTTAAAGAAGGATTTCAATCGTCAATTCATGGTTTCGATTTTATTCGTGGCATTTCGAGACTTTATATAAGTTTGGATAAGGTATTGGAACTTGTTGGTGTGATTAGACGAAGTCAAGGGGCCCTCGGGTGTGTTTCATGGTGGTTTCAGGCCTTTTTTCTTATTTTGCAACTGCTAGTGTTGGTGTCTGGTTTTGTTCTTTGTGAACGCTGATTCACGCGTTCGCAAAGAAGTATTTTGGCTATTGGGATTTTGTGCTTCGTGTTCGCGAAAGTTTGGATGACAAGGCTTCACATTCACGATTACATGAGCGCGGCCGCGATGAAGAAGCTGGCCTAGTGGTGGACTTGGTAATGTGCGGCCTCATTCGCGATGGGTAGTCTGGTAAATCTTAAGACTTAGTGCCTCATTATTAACATTCGCAAACCTTCCCTGATTATTCTATAGTGCCTTCTTGGGTTCCGTCATCTTTAAACACTCGGCTTCTAGAATCATTTACTATGCCATTGTCATGTGCGAAGAGTTTACTATCCTTAATATTCCACATCCCTGGGTGGATAGGAGTTTTATTTGTCTCTCTCCCCGGAGCATCATATTAACTATTAGAACCTCTCTAACCCTACGCATGATTCCACCCCAATATTAAGACATCCTAGATACATGGTTTCACTCGTGAATGGTTGAAGTTAGGTGTTTCAGATTTTGGCACATATCATGAACCTATTAATTTTAAGGACAAGTTCATCGCATCTCTAGTCCTCTCATATAGGAACAACTATCGGGAAGGGTTAAGCTATCAGAATAATAGCCTCACAAGTGTTCAACTTCCTTTTCAACCTCGTGGGCTTGTGGCATAGATTCCTTGTGTCAATTACTATTAAGAGCGCAATGAAACTTTGTATATTTTTGAAACCTCTATCACATTCATGGTGCAAGAATCTTCTCATTTAGAGTTAAACTAGTTTTTCTTACACTCAAGGAGGTAACTAGTGTCACGTACTTGGCTATTTCTCCTTAAGATTTACTATTGCTGAACAAAGCATATATGGATTGAAACAATTGTTACTATCCCTTCCATAACTCATTGTCTTCCAAGAATAACTGATGTTAATGACTTTATCCCCCTGATCATGCCTCCCGTATATCACATGTCTAAAACGACTCACTTCTTTTACATCTCAGGATCATGTACATGGTTCCCACATTACCAATGTGTACTAGTTAACTGTATGACCTGTTGGCCGAATCAATGATGTCATCACTATGATTAACCATGTCTCCGCTATTGGTAGTAACCTTCATATCTCTTAGGATTTAACTTCCTGAAATGCCTGTGCCTAACACATTGATGGATTCTTGAACAATTCTAGCTTAATCTCGGACCCCGTTGTTCCTCTTTGTATTAAATCTATGGGGGTTAAAGGTTCAAACATGTCAAAGAAGAAGTATCATTCAATGATCAAACATATTGGGTAGGAAACTCTATGGTCATATTCATTCAAACACATCGTGGAATATGGCGAAGAAGGAGGTTAAGGGTCACCAAGAGTTAAATTCGCGTATGCGACGTAGAGATTTAGAGTTGAAGAAAGTGAACGGGTTATTCTCAAGATTTTCTCTATGAAGATATTAGGTGAATTGTTAAGGAAGGTGAAGTAGGTGTAGTTCACATTCGGCCTTATGGAATCTTGAAGGAATAGGCCAAGTAGCCTATGAGTTGATGTCCCCCATCATTGTTCTCCATGCACCTGGTGTTTCATGTGTCTATGTCAAAGAAGGTAGTTGGGAACCCTTTGTCTATCGTTCCGGTGGGAGCTATTGAAGGTGAAGTTAATGGATAATTGGCTTATGAGAGGTACCTAATTGTCGTCCTTGTTAGATAAGCTCGGAAGTTAAGATTGCCTCCGTCAAGTGCTATGGCGAAGTTCGTGAGTCGAGGAAGTCACCTCGAAGGACGAAAGTATTGTGAAAAGAAAATATTCTCACTTGTTTGTATAGCCAAATGGTTGTGGTTCGAATGGTACTTTCTATGTGTTATGATCTAAATATGTGAAGTTCATGTCCATAAACCACTTTTGATAATATAATGCCTGTAATGTTACACCCCATGTTTTCGTACGTAAAAGTACGCCATAAGTAAATTAATGAAAGCTCAGAAATGAGATGTTACATTCCTCATTTTCGTACGTTAAAGTTTTGTCGTAGGCTAATCGACGTATGTTCGGGAAGGAAATTATTTTGAGATTATAAATATTATGCTTTTTTAAACAAGTGATAAGTAAATTCGTGAAGGTGAGAGGGTAAGCGAATCAAAAAAAATAAGTTTCGTCGAAGTTTGGCAATTTGGGGTAAAATACGTCCGAGCTATAATACCCGCATTTATGGACTAGTGCCATACAAGGTACCACATGACCATGATATTAAGGTGCATAAGGTGTGTTAAAAGTAAGTAGTATTTTAAGTAATTTGATATAATTCTTAAATATGCGGGTAATTGGTTAATTATTGGTTAGTGGGAGATTAATAAATTAATAATTAATTAGAATTGGATAAGCTTGATGGATCTTACCACCAACGTGGCAGCCCATGAAGTGGTTAACAAAGCCACTAAGTGACTCATATAAGGTGTAGCAAGGTGTCACATTATTAGAGTACATAACAAGGTTAACATTTTCTTTAGCCTTCTGAACGTGAATTGCACAAATATATTCACTTTAGCAATGCAAGCTAATGTTTGCTTACCCCCCCTTAAGATTAGAAGAGACAACATCATGTTTCAGAGAAATTGCATACGTGATTTACAATGGTCGGAGCTGTAACGTGAGATTTTGTGATTCTAAGGAAGTAGAGTGTAATCTTTCTCTTGAATATCATATGGATTTTCCCCTACTTCGATCCGCTGTTACATTTTGTCGCTATTGACGTGTGTTGGAAGGATTGTCAAGAAAATCGACTCAGGTATGTTAAGGCTAAGCCCTTCCTTCATTTTGGCATGATCTCGTAATTATATGTGTTTGATAACGAGGCCTAAAAAGAACTTCATACTCCCGAATTTATATACATTATCCTGGTCCCATAAATTACAGTATTCTCCTTATCGGGACTTCATATTTAATTGAGTATTGTCTTCTTGCAGTCAGAGAGTAGAGAGCCTATATATACAGTATTACAATATTTTCATTACCATCAAGCTATAATCGATGGGAAGGCCCCTATTGGGCAACCTCTAATCAGATGGTAAGTTATACACCGAGCCTACTATGGCCGAGCGCCTATGAGTGAGCCCAGAATGGCCGAGATACAGAGCCTATTATGGCCGAGCGCCTATGAGCGAGCCTACTACGACAGAGCAGTTATATATACCGAGCCCTATAAGGCCAGACAACTATTTTACCTACTTTATTGAGAGAGGTGAGTCAGCATAAGCAGGTAAGCATTACTTCAAATTATCTTTGACTCCCAGTTACTTTAAGTTATTATATTATCAGTTCAGTTTCAGCTTTCAGTTGTTCTGTTTCCTTACATACTCAGTACGTTATTTCGTACTGACGTCCCTTTTGCTGGGGACGCTACATTTCATGCGTGCAGGTTTAGACAGACAGACGAGTAGACCTCCTCAGTAGGTGTTGCCCGAGTTCACCTTGATCAGTAAGCTCTGCATCCTTCAGAGTTTCCAGATCTAGAGTTTTATGTACATCTTATATATATATATGTATATATATATATGTTATGGATAGGTCGGGGCCCTTCTCTGATCACAATACATCCATCACTAGAGGCTTGTAGACATATCCTGTCAGTTAGTGCAGTATGTTGGGCTTGTAAGCCTTGTATGTATATTTTGTTGGTTTGCCAGCTGTAGTAGTTATGACGGCCTTGTCGGCCCAACTTTATATTGATGTTTGGTCAGCATTCGCAAATTGCCTTGCAATATGAACCATGGTCAAAGTATGACATTATATGTTCAGAGTCCCTTAGTCGCTAGTTGGTACGCAAGGATAGGTGAGTCACCGGGTGCCGGTCTCGCCCCCCAGGTTCGGGGCGTGACAGAAGTGGTATCAAAGCAGTTCTGTCCTAGGGAGTAAGTCGTGTCTAGTAGAGTCTTGTTTATGGGTGTGTCGTGCACCACACTTATAAGCAGGAGGCTACAGGGCATTTAGGACTATCACTTTTTCTTCTTACTCTAGATCGTGTGGTAGAGCTCAGTTGTAAGAATTCAAACTCCTAAACTCTATGTTACTCATAATAAGACGATACCTACAACCAAAAGACAGTTGGTAAGAGATTGCATGTGGCTGTGGGAGAGTTGAGTCAGAGGAAATCGATGTTTCATGATGCTTATGATGAGTAAATGTAAGGTCTTCAGTAGATCATGTGTGTGCTAAGACATGTAAGCTTCTCGATAAGGAACCTTAAGGCAAGAATATCTATCCACCCCTATGGTGACAGGCAATGAGAGATTCGGAAGGTAGATACAAGCTTCAACAAGTAAAAGGAGAAAAATGAGAAGGGTACGAGGTACCAGTTAATGAAGATTATCGGTATTTTCAACTCTGGCTGAAAAATATAGGCATTGTGAGTTACCTTCAACAGTAACAGAGGTATGTATAATTGGATACACCCATCTTAGTTATGCCCTATGGGGGCTAACAGGTGTAGTTAAGAAAAGGACGGGATATCAGGATCCGGCTGGGGTTAGAGTGACCCAAAATGGTGGATGGATTATTTGCGTTAGTTGACATTTTCGAAGGATATTGCAAACGTGCTAATAGATCTCCTTGTGATACACCCAGGTGGTGCACTCTAGAATATTACAATTAGATGTGAATACTAGCATGATCAAGAATTCAGAAGATAGGCACTGAAATCATGGAAGGGATAAATATTACCTTAGTGTGGCTCCCGTCCCTAGTAGAGCGAGAACATTGAGCAACCCGAAGAGCCACTGGACGGAGCAAAGGGGAGCTAAAAGCAAAAGAATGTCTTGTTGAAGTTTTCAGAATAAAGTGATAGACATAAATGTTAGCGGGAAATAAGAAGAGAGTCAACAAAGCATTATGAGTAATATATGATACATGGATGACAACGGTAGATCAAAACGATGACAGTATTACAGAGTCTATGGTCAAGTGAAGGAAAAGACGAGAGGTGACAGGCCTTAAGACAACAAAAGAGTATAGGTTATAAAGTCATATCATCATTTCGAGAAATACGTTCGTGACTCCAATGCAACTACCAAAAGGAAATGTTAGACCCCAGAATAATAGAAATCACTATGGACTGATGAACAAGATAAACTAAACATGAATTAGGGACCGAGTGATTTGATAATAGTTGGTATCGTGAGAATTTCAGATTTCATTCCGGCGATAATAGAATGTACAACAGAAGAAAATTCCTAAGAGATTTAGAGAATGGTCATTCAGGGAAACGCTTTCCTAAAGCCAGCAATGTGAGCAAAGTTAAACTTAAGGGACTGTATGTGCCAGTTACACTAAGTGTCACCCTCGCGAGTAAGGAATTTTATTATCCTTGATACAGAAAGATTACTGCAAGGCAAGTAAGGGTCATCGATGATATGAAAATCCAAAGATGAAGAGGTAAAACATCAATACGTAGATCATCATAGCACTAAATCTCAGTACTCCCCTAAAAGGGGGAATATGGAGTGATGTGACATTAAGTCAGAATTACGTGATTCTAGTAACTATGGAATGGTAAAGGAAGAATGCGATAAAAAAATAAGAAGGAATGAGATTGCACTTATTCAAATCCTACGGATATGCTTCGACTCCAGAACAATATGCAAGCACGATGTCAAGGAGAGGAAGTAAGGGTTCTAGCCCGGGATGTTTTTGATAAATAAGGAGCCAGTGGGAGAGGTGAGTTAAGACAAAAGGAATAACCCAAGAAATATTACGTGGAACATTGATATGAAAATGGGCCAAAGAGTAGTTAACAGTTGACTTAGGAAGAGCCTAGTTATGGCTAGACATGTGGTTATAGACGAATCAGCAGATCGTGCAAGATAAACATAGTAAAACCCAATATAGTGAATTCAGTCTTGCAGATATGACATCGTAACCTTGAGAAATATTAAGATAGGAGTTAGGGTAGTTAAAGAGAGTGCCACTGGGAAGACAATAAAAATATCAGCTCAGAAGCAACCCTACGAGCACAAGGGCATGAAGGTAAGTAAGTAAGGATAATTACAAGTAAGAAAGAACATCAAAAATTTTGCCGGATAAACGATGTAATAAGCTCGTAGCCTTGCAAGAATCAGAGGGTCCTCCCTAAGTACTATAATGAAAGGCTAGCTGAGGAAATAAGGAAGAAGGCTTGAACCTAAGAACAGTTACCTAAAGAGGAAATGGTCATGTAACAACAGTCTCACAACAACATTGTATGCACTCCATAAGTAGATGGCACCTACCGTGGCTAATGAACGGGGAGAAAAATCAGAAATGATATTCAAGATCATATGAGTTGTATGGAATTCCAATATATGTGGGCACTAAGATAAACTAAATATGCACGCAAAAAGGGGGCAGAAAGACCAGAAAAAGTAATAGCTTACATTTAAAGAAAGCTGAGAAGGAACGAAAGGAATTATTCGATCAATGATCCAGAGTTAGTTACTTCATGAACGCACTTACGAATTCAGAGTATTATCTATGCAACATATATACTGACATTCATACAGTCGTAAAAGACTCCGGTATAAGTTAAAAGAAAGAATTGAGCTCAGGGTATAAATAAAAGATTTAATTGTTAAAAGATTATATCATGGATATTCTATAGCGCCCATGGAAGGCTAGAGTAATAACTAATACCAGGAGCCACAGATCGGAAGATAGCTCAAGCCTACATAAAGGCTGATCAGAAGGAAGAGGAAACTAAAGAGTTGCATCAACCAAATAAGTTTGATTATTAGACCCAGAAAATTATAGAAATTGTGATTAAGAACACTGCAGACTTACTCTAATATCAGAGGTACAAGAGAGATAGTACAAAAACCATATTCTATAACGGCTTTACGATAAAGCCAGTTAGAAGAAGTACCAGCCTCATAAGAAGTCAGTATGAAGCTCCCACCGGATTGTGTATGCAAGTATTATAATAGAGCTTCAAGTTGTGGATGTGAATTATACCTATGTGGAAGGAAGGTTATGAAAGAGATAAAAAATATGGTAATAGTCCATACTTTAGATAGAAGGTTAGAAGCGCTGGGATTCGGTATCCATGAATAGTAGCAACGTCGTTGGTAGCATATCTTCCAGCCTATGGTTTCTATGTATCGAGAGGTCTAGTTAAAAGAGTAAAGAAGAGTTAGAGACGATGTGATGTCTCGCTTGATATTCCAGAATAACACGAGGAAATCTATGGTGCAAGCAAAATGAAGGAAGGTTGCGAGTAGTATAAATAGATATGTGTAGGTCGCAAGCTAAAGTATGGTAAAGCGACAAGGTTTTAGGAAGGCAGGAGTAAGGATAAGAAAGGGCGAGTGAGAAGGTGACGAGAATGGATAAGTCCTCAGGATTAAGCCCATGAAAACAAGGGAGATAATGGTCTCTCTAACTTATAGAAAGCTTAGTATAGCCTGAGTGAACTCAAAGGAGTCTAAGACTAGTAGCATTTAGAAGAGATGGAATGCTGCCCTGGTAGTAGAATGAGGGTGTAATTGTGATAAATGAAGGATGACGTTTGGGTCTTCGATTGAATAATGATTTGAAGGAAAAAAAAGAAGGGAAATTTCCTGAATTGTACAGGATTAAAATACTCACATAAGGTGAATCACATTGGGATGCTATGAAATACAGTTATGAAAGCATGGTATCGCCCCAAGTGGATTAGTCTAATCATTTTAGATGTTCCCCGATGAGGTGAGCCCTAGCAGTAGTATTACATAAAAGCTCAGGTTATCAGTGGTAGATGATAGATCAACATTAAGGTGAATAAAAAATGGATGGACAAAAGTCACAAGTATGAGGTGAGATTAGGCCGTCATTCTTAAGATGAATAGCAGTGAGGAAGAATTAAAGAACATTGATTTATACATATGGGATAAGCAACAAACATAACCTGGAGTTTGGTAGCAGACCTCAGTAACGATAAATCGAGGTAAGAGTTATGGTATATTATGACCTACTTAAATGCCGTAAAGTCATGCGGATAGATAACTGGGCCTATGAAATAAGATATAGCAATATTCATAAGTTCGAAAAAGTACCGAGCGAAGAACTTCGGTATACCTACAGATGCCAAGAGGGACATCTTGTCAAGCTCTATATATGTTTACAAATTGAAGCCTAAAGATCAGCTAAAAACTGGAGGAAAAAGCTGGAGGGAAGAGTCGCATAGGTGCATATACAAGGAAAAAGTGGTACAGGCTGCATGATAGAAGGTAGCAACAGTTACGAGATTGGATGAATTCCGACCACAAGTCGTGGTGTGAAAAAGAGGACTAAAGGGGGGGATGCCCCGGCCTTTGGATTTATTCATAGAACAGTTGCCTAGATGGCAAGGAGAGTACTAAAGTATTCGCAAGAGCTATAGGTTATGATAATGATAAGTGCATCAGTCAACATTCGAGGACGAATGTTCCAAAGGGGGGAATAATGTTACACCCTATGTTTTCGTATGTGAAAGTACGCCATAAGTAATTTGATGAAAGCTCGAAAATGAGATGTTATATTCTGCATTTTCGTACGTTAAAGTTTCATCGTAGGCTAATCGACGTAAGTTCGGGAAGGAAATTATTTTGAGATTATAAGTATTATGCTATTTCAAACAAGCGATAAGTAAATCGTGAAGGTGAGAGGGTAAGCAAATCAAAGAAAATAAGTTTCGTCGAAGTTTGGCAATTTGGGATAAAATACGGTGTGAGCTATAATACCCGACATTTATGGACTAGTGCCATACAAGGTACCACATGACCATGATAGTAAGGTGTATAAGGTGTGTTAAAAGTAAGTAGTATTTTAAGTAATTTTAGATAATTCTTAAATATGTGGGTAATTGGTTAATTATTGGTTAGTGGGAGATTAATAAATTAATAATTAATTAGAATTGGATAAGCTTGATGGATCTTACCACCAACATGGAAGCCCATGAAGTGGTTAACAAAGCCACTAAGTGACTCATATAAGGTGTAGCATGGTGTCACATTATTAGAGTACATATCAAGGTTAAAATTTTCTTTAGCCTTCTGAACGTGAATTGCACAAATATATTCACTTTAGCAATGCAAGTTTATGTTTGCTTACCCCTCCCCCCCTCCCCTTAAGATTAAAAGAGATAGCATCACGTTTTAGAGAAATTAAATACGTGATTTACAATGATCGGAGTTGTAACGTGAGATTTTTGCGATTCTAAGGAAGTACGGTGCAATCTTTCTCAAGAATATCATATGGATTTCCCCTACTTTGATCCGCTATTACATGTTGTCTCTATTGACGTGTGTTGGAAGGATTGTCAAGAAAATCGGCTCAGGTATGTTAAGGCTAGGCCCATCCTTCATTTTGTCATCATCTCATAATTACATATGTTTGGTAACGAGGCATAAAGAGAAGTTCATACTACCAAATTTATATACATTATCTTAGTCCCATAAATTATAGTATTCTCCTTATCGGGACTTTATATTTAATTGAGTATTGTCTTCTTGCAGTCAAGAGAGCAGAGAGCCTATATATACATTATTACAATATTTTCATTACCATCAAGCTATAATCGATGGGCAGGCCCCTATTGGGCAACCTCTGATCAGATGGTAAGTTATATACCGAGCCTACTATGGTCGAGCACCTATGAGCGAGCCTAGAATGGCCGAGATACAAAGCCTAGTATGGTCGAGCGTCTATGAGCGAGCCAACTACGACAGAGTAGTTATATATACCAAGCCTAATAAGGCCGGACAACTATTTTACTTACTATATTGAGAGAGGTGAGTCATTATCAGTAGGTAAGCATATCTTTAAATTATCTTTGACTCCCAGTTACTTTTAGTTATTATATTATCAGTTCAATTTGAGCTTTCAGTTATTCTGTTGCCTTAAATACTCAGTACGTTATTTTGTACTGACGTCCCTTTTGCCGGGGACGCTGCATTTCATGCGTGCAGGTTCAGACAGACAGACGAGTAGACCTCCTTAGTAGGTGTTGCCTGAGTTCAGCTTGATCGGTAAGCTCCGCATCCTTCAGAGTTGCTAGGTCTAGAGTTTTATGTACATCTTGTGTATATATGTATATATATATATATGTTATGGATAGGTCAGGGCCCTGCTCCGATCACAATACATCCATCACTAGAGGCTTGTAGACATATCCTGTCAATTAGTGTAGTATGTTGGGATTGTAAGCCTTGTATGTATATTTTGTTGGTTTGCCAGCTGTAGTAGTTATGATGGCCTTGTCGGCCCAGCTTTATATTAATGTTTAGTCAGTGTTCGCAAATTTCCTTGCAATATGGCCCATGGCCAAAGTATGACATTATATGTTCAGAGTCCCTTAGTCGCAAGTTGGTACGCAAGGATAAGTGAGGCACCGGGTGCCGGTCTCGCCCCCCAGGTTTGGGGTGTGACATGTAATGTTGAGACTAGTGCTGCTGATATATATTGTGATGCTTTGACTCATTGTGGATGTGTTGTTAGGGTGGTTTTGGTGATTCATTGGCATGTGGATAGGCCCAATTAGAGGGGAAACTATGCCGAAATTTTGAAAAATTTAGGAGTTAGTCAAATTTGGGGGCTTGTGATGTGTGAAAGAGGAGATGAATTATGTTAGGTGTTTGGGACGGACACTACTCCTCATTCGAGGATGAATGATCCTAAGCAGGGGAGGATGTAAGGTCCCGTAAAATTTCGCCAAGGAATTTAAGGTTTTGTGGTGCAAAGGTTGACTAATGTGTACGAAGGTTGTAGATAAGTGCCGGACCTTTTGGGTTGAAGAATGAATTGAGGAGTTGGTGGCAATTTTTGGCAGAAGAAGGCAATTATGCGGTGAGTTTCGCAACCGTAGATCGTTCAGCGGGCCGCATATCCATCGCGGAGTTTAGCAGAAAATTTGTTGAATTTTGAAGGTCATTTTGTGGTACATTATGCAATCATATATCCGTATCGCGGTCCGCACTTCCGTCGCAGAGTTAGCATCAAGCAATTCGGAGGGTGATTCTGCGGTCCATTTTGCCATCGCAGAACTGGACTGCGGACCGCAGACCTGTGCAGTTTTTGCAGTCCATTTTGCGGGCCGCATATCTATTATGCGGTCCATTCTGCGACCACAGAGTTGAGTTTGGAGGGTCAACTTTCTATTTTTATAACCCGACACTATTCGAATTAAAAGCCTCTAGGGCTCATTTTGGAGCATATATCTGATGAGTTTAGAGAGAAGTGAGAGTATTTTAGAGAGAGAGGGAGAAGACCTAGCCATTCTAATCATCCATTCTTGCCCCAATCGTCAAGAATCATGGAAGCCACTCACTAGATCATCATCTATCTAGGTAAGTACTTCTCCTAAGCTTTCATGCAAGAGGTTATGGGTTTAAGTATGTGTTGGGGTTGGAGATAGGACATGCATGTTCCAATAAGAGGTAGTGTGAGGCCCCTCAAATTTCCTATTAGTCCGAGGCCATAAGCACGCTCACAAGTCGCTTAAGTTTCGTCTTGCCTTCCACGAGGGGTTAAGGACTGCAAAAACTTAGATGATCATGATATTAAGTGTAGGAGTTGTATTGGATATTGTTGAGGGCCTAAGGGATCCCTAGAACTAAGCCATATTGGGAACTATGCAATGGGCTAAAGTTTCAGATAAATTCGCACAAGATCCAACTTCAAACGCATGCTGCTACCGATATATAAAGACTTAGGTGGTAATATACCTATCAAATTAAATCCCTTTGAGTCTACTTTCCAACGCATCAAACCGTTTGTCATTTGGATATTTCTACAGAAAGTTATGGCCATTTTACCGGACCTATGCCATATGCGCGCCCAGATGCGCGGCCGCGTATATTGGAGGTTATTCTACCTTGTGTGCATGGCCAGATGTGCGGTCACTTGCCCAGGTGCACGAACGCGCACGTAGGAGCCCTATAAATACCCCCAAGTCAGGGTAGAGAGAGTGGCTAAGTCTTTTCTTTGAGCTAGGGCTCGCTCTATCAAGGGGAATCCGTCCTATACTTCCCTCCCATGAACCAAGGTAATGCTTTTGGAGTATTTTGAGTTGATTACTACTCCTAAACACTTATATTAACAAGGATTAATCTTGAAGATCCATATATTTCCATTCAAATCCCCAAATTGGTCAAGAATACTACAAGTTGGGATTCTCAAGAGTTTTACTATAAGTGGTATATCTACCATCTCTAACTAATCTATGGTGATTAATTAAGTATGAAATATGTGTTATGATTTATGGGGTGGTGACTGGAAGCCATAAGTGTCTAACCTAGGTTATGGTGGTATTGTAGAGATTGTAAAATGAATTAATTGATAACATTTATGGATTGGGAGTGAAGCGTTGGGCATGCATATGCTAATGGAAGTTGGGAGGTGAATCATTGGTGTGGAAGATGGTTGTTAGGTGAAGAAATTCCATTGAAGGAGGTTGTAGGAAGATATGCACATTAAATGTTTGATAAAAAGTCTAAATGACTTAAACTATAAAAATCTTACTAATATTGGCGCAATTGTGTTGCATTGTTGTAGATTGAAGTTGTTTAGTATGGTGGACCATCGTAGTATTATTAAGGGGCAAATTTCTGGTATGAAGTCTAAACTCTTTTTTTGGTATTGGAATTCTCGTGTTATTACAAAACTCCATCGTGTAAAGTTCGAACATGGAATGCTATTGATGTGGAGTATTCAAACTACTAGAATTGATGCCCGATTGGCATAACGTGTTAGAACCCTCTTGTGTTAATGATTCTCTATTTTTGACTTAATCATGTTATACCCCTTTGGGAAGAAGATATTGTATGAAATCAATGTGATTAAACACTTATTTCTCATATGATGAAACTTTATGAATTTACACTTGCTAAGGCCAAAGGTGCCAAACAGTTGATTAAAAGGGAACACTTTTGTACATATTATTATCATTTTGGGAACTCGAGCTGTGGCACCATGGTTATACCTCCACCCGCATACATTGGGGTGAGGCGGCGGGGCCGCTTTGTGTAGAGTTATGGTATTGTTATTACACCTACACCCGCATACATTGGGGTGAAGCGGCAGGGCCGCTTTGTGTAGTTGTGGTAGTGTGAATAAACCTCCACCCGCATACATTGGGGTGAGGCGGCGGGGCCTCTTTGTGTAGAGTTCTGGTATTGTGATTGCACCTCCACCCGCATATATTGGGGTGAGGCGGCAAGGCCGTTTTGTCTAAAGGTAGTTGTAGAGGATTCCCGACTTGAAATGTATAAGGGTTATTTGAAGTTCTTAATAAATCTGTTTTGACTTTTATGGCTACATAAGCCCTATGACTGTTACCATGATTCATCATATTCATGTTGTATTTCCAAGTCCTTGAATAGGTGTTTTGGTTTTCATACTAGTACTATTTGACATGTACTAACGTCCCTTTTGCCGGGGGTGCTGCATCTTTAATGGATACAAGTGGTTCCACAGCGGGAGGCATTGACTAGTGATAGCGGTACACTTTTTCCCAGCTGGCTTGGTGAGCCCCACTTCATTCTGGGGTTGTGCATCTTTTGTTCTGTGTGTATTATGTTTTGAGGTATAGTCAGAGCCTTGTTGCCGGCACCATCATTGTACTCTTCTATATCTATTAGAGGCTCGGTAAACATAGTGTGGGTTGTGTATTAGTGTAGGAAAGTTAAACTAAAGATGTCGTAATTGTATCTCATGCTTCCACTGTAAAACTATGGTTGTGAAATGTATTATTTTGGTGAGTTATAAATGAAGTAACTAATGGTGATGGAACTAGTGTTGTTCATGAACCCTCGTGGTACTAATTAATGAAGTTTATATTCTCTTTAATTATGGGTGAGTTGGGTGGAAGGAAATCCCGTAGGCTTGTTCGGCCGGGTTACCTCGGTTGAGCGCCGGTCGTGCTCCCCGAAGTCAGGGCGTGACAAACTTGGTATCAGAGCCTAAGGTTTTAAGGTGTCCTAGGATGTCTCGTAGCCGTGTCTAGTAAAGTCCTTCTTATCGGTGTGTTGTCAACCATATATATAATGAGGAGGCTACTTGGACACTTAGGAATAATACCCTTCTTTGATGTTCTCGATCGTGAGATAAAGCTGATTGTAAGATTATTCCTCCTTTAACTCGTGATTTACTCTAACTTATAGTACATGGCGCATAGAAAAAAGGCAAGAACTGGCCAAGGAGCCAATGTCGCCCCAGGAGTGGCAGTTGATTCGATATTTGATGATGCGGGTAAGCACCCTAGGGGTAAGGATATTCCCCAAATTACTACTCCACCTGAATCTACTATTCCTGCTCAGATTGCACCAGTTCCTACACCTACTAAAGGTGCAACGGTCCCTCCAACTGATATTCCAGTTCCACCTCTAGCTCGAGTTTCTGGTCCCGCTGTTTCTGATGTGGATCTTAGGGGAGCCATATAGATGTTGGCTCAGATAGTGGCCTCCCAGGCCCAAAGATCAAATGTTGCACCTACTTCTTCTAGTCAACCATAGGATTCCGCTAGTTCCAGGGTGAACAGGTTTCTCCAGTTGGATCCTCCAGTGTTCACAGGTACTGATCCTGAGGAGGACCCCCAGGACATCATTGATGAGATGCACAAGACTCTCCGAGTTATGCGTGCTACTGAGATGGAAGGAGTGGAGTTGGCCTCGTACCGCCTGAAAGAGGTGGCCTACTCTTGATTTGAGGTATGGGAGGAGTCCCGTGAGGAGGGGAGCTATCCGGCGAGGTAGAGTGAGATCATCAATGCTTTTATGGATCATTTCTTGCCTGCTGAGACTAAGGCAGCCCGTGCCACCGAGTTTGAGAGCCTGAAGCAAGGTAGCATGAATGTGTGGGAGTAACATATGGAATTTGTGCGTCTATCAAAGTATGCTATTCAGATGCTGCCTACTGTGGAAGCTAGAGTGCGCCGGTTTGTGCAGGGCCTTAGACCCTTGGTAATTAATGAGGTTGCTAGGCTGCCTTGGTTTCTGATATTAACTATAGGAAGATGGTAGCGTTTGCTCAAGCTACAAAGGATAATAAACTGAAAAATAGATGGGAGCGTCAGGATAGCAGCAAGGCCCGGACCGCAGACAACTTAGATGGTTCTTCTGGTGGCGGTAGGTCGGTATTTAGGGGAGGGTCATTAGGGCCATCTCAGTCATTCGCTCAGTCTTTGGTGAGTGCACCACCATCCGGGCCCAGTCAGGGCAACAGGGGACCCCACCAGCAGGGTCGACCTGGAGGGAGATTCCATCAACAGCGAAGGCCCCCATGCCCTAAGTGTAAGAGGATGCACTTTGGGGTCTGCTTCATGGACCTACCTATAATCTACGGGTGCGGTGTGAGGGGTCACATTCAGAGGGATTGCCGCTCGTCCCGCCAGATCATGGGCAGAGGTGCGGTGCAGCCAACTAGCTCTGCAGCTACTACATCCACAACACCTCCTCCAGCTCGAGGCACCCCAGCACCTGCAGGGCATGGTGCAGCTAGGGGTGGTGCACAAAGTTCGGGAGGACCCAGCAGATTTTATGCTATGCGGAGGCGTCGGGATTCAAAGGCTTCTCCAGATGTTGTCATATTTATATTGACTGTCCAATACCATGATGTATATGCTCTTATTGATCCCGGTTCCACTTTGTCATATGTCACTACTTATGTTGCTATGGAATTTGGGATAGAACCGGAACAGCTTCATGAGCCGTTCTTTGTATCTACTCTGGTTGGTGAGTCTATTGTGGCCGTACGAGTTTATAAGGATTGTGTTGTCATGGTACATGGTCGGGATACCCTAGCCAATCACCTAGAATTGGGGATGGTTGATTTTGATGTAATAATTGGGATGGACTAGCTTTATTCATGATTTTCTAAGCTTGATAGTCGAACCAGGACCATTAGGTTTGAATTTCCAAATGAGTCAGTGATTGAAAGGAAGGGGGAGGATGTGGTGCTGAAGAGTAGGTTTATTTCCTACCTTCAGGCCACGAAGATGATTAACAAGGGGTGTATCTACCATTTGGTCCAGGTTACGGACACCGATGCTAAGGCACCTACACTTGAGTCCGTGCCTGTTGTGAATGAATTTCCGGAGGTCATTCTGGATGAGCTCCCTAGGATCCCATCAGACAGGGAGATTGACTTCGGGACTGATGTGATTCCAAGCACGCAACCTATATCTATTCCACCCAACAGAATGGCACCAGCAGAATTGAAGGAACTAAAGGAACAATCGAAGGACTTGCTCGAGAAGGGTTTCATCCAGCCGAGTGTGTCGCCTTGGGGTGCACCAGTTCTCTTGGTAAGGAAGAAAGATGGGTCACTGAGAATGTGTATTGACCATCGACAACTCAAAAAGGTCAAGATCAAGAATAAGTACCTATTGCCAAGGAGAGATGACTTGTTTGATCAATTGCAGGGTACTAAGTATTTCTCCAAGATTGATTTAAGATTCGGGTATCACCAATTCAAGATCAGGGAGCAGGATATTCTGAGAACAACTTTCATGCCCCAGTATGGGCACTTTGAATTATTGGTAATGTCTTTTGGGCTAACAAATGCCCCAACAGCTTTCATGGATCTTATGAATCGAGTCTTCAAGCCTTTCATTGACTCATTCGTGATAGTGTTTATTGACGATATTCTGGTATATTCACAAAGTCGGGAGGACCATGCCGATCACCTCAGGGCAGTTTTACGGACTCTACATCAACATAAGTTGTATGCGAAGTTTTCGAAAAGTGAATTTTGGCATGAATCTATTACATTCTTGGGGCATGTCGTCTCCAGAGAAGGAATTAAGGTTGATCCTCTGAAGATTTCAGCGATAAAGAACTGGCCTAGACCTACTACCCCGACTGAGATTCGTAGTTTCTTGAGCTTATCTGGATATTACAGGCAGTTTGTGGAGGGGTTCTCTACTCTTGCCTCTTCGTTGACTAAATTGATGTAGAAGGCGGTTAAGTTCTAATGGTCAGATGATTGTGAAAGAAGCTTCCATGAGTTGAAATCAAGATTGACTACGGCACCGGTGTTGACCCTACCAGAGGGTACAAATTGGTTTGCGGTATATTGTGATGCTTCAAGAATCGGACTTGGGTGTGTATTAATGCAACATGGCAAGTTTATAGCTTATGCTTCTAGGAAACTTAAGAATCATGAAAAGAACTATCCAACACATGACTTAGAGCTTGCAGCAGTGGTCTTTGCATTGAAGATTTGGCATCATTATTTATATGGGGTCCATGTGGATGTATTCACGGACCATAAGAGCCTTCAATATATTTTCAAACAGAAGGAATTGAATCTGAGGCAGAGAAGATGGCTGAAGTTACTCAAGGATTACAACATCGATATTCTATATCATTCGGGGAAGGCTAATGTTGTAGCGGATGCTCTTAGCCGGAAATATATGGGTAGTTTGGCCCACTTGGAGGCATATCAAAGGCCGTTGGCCAAGGAGGTTCATCGGTTGGCTAGTTCGGGAGTTCGTCTTGCGGATTCCGGTGAAGGAGGAGTGATTGTGCATAATAGAGAAGAATCGTCGCTTGCGGTGGAAGTCAAGGAGAAGTAATACAATAATCCATTGTTGGTGCAATTGAAGGAGGGGATTCATAAACATAAGACCATGGCCTTTTCTCTTGGCATGATTGATGGTACATTAAGGTACCAAGAGCATCTATGTGTTCCAAATGTAGATGGTCTCCGAGAGAGAATCATGATCGAGGCTCACACTTCAAGGTATTATGTGCAACCGGACTCTACAAAAATGTATCATAATCTTAGCGAGGTCTATTGGTGGAATGATATGAAGAGGAATGTAGCGAACTTTGTGGCGAGATGTCCAAATTGTCAGCAAGTGAAGGCCGAACACCAAAAGCCCGGTGGGTTGGCATAGAACATAGAAATTCCAATGTGGAAGTGGAAAATGATTAATATGGACTTTGTGGTAGGACTACCTCGCACTCCTCGTATGTTCGACTCGATTTGGGTAATTGTGGACTGACTCACGAAATCAGCACACTTCTTACCGGTTAAGGCTACCGACACAGCGGAACAGGATTCTCAGTTGTATATCAAAGAAATAGTTAGGTTACATGGCACTCCAGTTTCTATCATTTCTGATCGGGGGGTACAGCTCACGACTAATTTTTGGAAGAAGTTTCAGCAAGGTTTGGGTACTCAGGTGGATCTTAGTACAACCTTTCACCCACAGATTGACGGGCAGACAGAGCGGACTATTCAGGCGCTTGAGGATATCTTGCGAGCTTGTGTTCTTGACTTCAGGGGTAGCTAGGATGATCATTTGCCGCTCATAGAGTTTGCCTACAACAACAGTTATCATGCTAGCATTCAGATGGCACCGTTCGAGGCTTTATATGGTAGGAGATGTAGATCTCCCAATGGATGGTTCGAGATTTGCGAGGCAGAACTAATAGGGCCAGACCTCATACATCAGGCTGTAGAGAAGGTTAAGATCATTACAGAACGGTTGAAAACTGCTCAGAGTCATCAAAAGTCCTATTCGAATGTGCGTCGTAGGGATTTGGAGTTCAAAGAAGATGATTGGGTATTCTTGAAGGTTTCCCCTATGAACGGTGTAATGCGGTTTGGTAAGAAAGGGAAATTGAGTACAAGGTATGTTGGACCGTACAGAATTACTCAGAGGATTGGTCAGGTGGCTTACAGGCTAGAACTACCTCTAGAGATATCTTCAGTGCACCCGGTGTTTCATGTATCCATGTTGAAGAAGGTGGTTAAAGATCCGTCGCTTATTGTTCCGATTGAGACTATAGAGGTTAATGAGGAATTGACTTATGAAGAGATTCCAGTTGCCATTCTTGATAGGCAAGTCCCAAAGCTGAGAAACAAAAAGATTGCCTACGTGAAAGTGTTATGGCGAAACCAAAAAGTCGAAGAGGCCACCTGGGAAGCTGAGGAAGAGATGAAGAAGAAGTATCCTAATTTATTTGAATTGCTATGTAATTTTGTCCATGATGTTAAAGCTAACTTTCTACAAATTTTGTTTCCCCCTGTATAACTTATGTTAAGGATTCTCCTTCTTGGTAGTGTAATGTTTATGGCATTGTGGCCGGTGTTGTTTCCATTGTTTTACATCGTTGGGTTGTGCTTATGTTGTAAGGACTGGTTTTGGGATTCTCTGGCAGGTGGATAGGCCCAATTACAGGGGAGACTATGGCAAAATCTTTGAAATTTAGGGAGTTAGTCAAAATTTGGGACTGCTAGTATGCGAATTAATAGTTGGGTCACATTAGATGCTAATGGCGGAATTTGACCCTCATTCGAGGATGAATGATCCTAAGCGGGGGAGGACGTGAGGCCCCTCAAATTTTCTATTAGTTCGAGGCCATAAGCACGCTCACAAGTCACATTAGTATCGTCTTGCCTTCCACAAGGGATTAAGGACTGTAAAAACTTAGATGATCATGATATTAAGTGTAGGATTTGTATTGGATATTGTTGAGGGCCTAAGGAGATCCCTAGAACTAAGCCATGTTGGGAACTATGCAATAGGCTAAAGTTTTAGATAAATTCGTACAAGATCCGACTTCAAATGCATGCTGCTACCAAACTATAAAGACTTAGGTGGTGACATACCTATCAAATTAAAGTCCTTTGAGTCTAGTTTCCATTACATCAAACCTTTTGTCATTTGGATATTTCTACATAAAGTTATGGCCAGTTTACCAGACCTATGCCATATGCGCGCCCAGATGCGCGGCCGCGCATATTGGAGGGTATTTTGCGTTGTGTGCACGGCCAGATGCGCGGTCACTTGCCCAGGTGTACGACTGCACACGTAGGAGCCCTATAAATACACCCAAGGCCGAGTAGAGAGAGTGGCTAAGTCATTTCTTTGAGCTAGGGCTTGCTCTATCAAGGGGAATCCATCCTATACTTCCCTCCCATGAACCAAGGTAATGTTTTTGGAGTATTTGGAGTTGATTACTACTCCTAAACACATATATTAACAAGGATTAATCTTTAACATCCATAGATTTTCATTCAAATCCCCAAATTGGTCAAGAACACTACAAGTTGGGATTCTCAAGAGCTTCACTATAAGAGGTATGTCTACTATCTCCAACTAATCTATGGTGATTAATTATGTGAAATACGTGTTATTGCTTATGGGATGGTGATTGGAAGCCATAAGTGCCTAACCTAGGTTGTGTTGGTATTGTAGAGATTGTAAAATGAATTAATTGATAATATTTATGGGTTGGGAGTGAAGCATTGGGCATGCATGTGCTAATGGAAGTTGGGAGGTGAATCATTGGTGTGGAAGGTGGTTGTTAGGTGAAGAAATTCCATTGAAGGAGGTTGTAGGAAGATATGCACATTAGATATTTGATAAAAAGTCTAAATGACATAAACTATATAAATCTTACTAATATTGGCGCAATTGTGTTGCATTGTTGTAGATTGAAGTTGTTTAGTGTGGTGGACCATCGTAGTATTATTAAGGGGCAAATTTTTGGTATGAAGGCTAAACTCTTTTTCTGGTATAGGAATTCCCGTGTTATTACAAAACTCCATTGTGTAAAGTTCGGATATGGAATGCTATTGATGTGGAGTATTCAAACTAGTAGAATTGATGCCCTATTGGCATAACGTGTTAGAACCCTCATGTGTTAATGATTCTCTATTTTTGACTTAATCATGTTATACCCCTTTGAGAAGAAGATGTTGTATGAAATCAATGTGATTAAACACTTATTTCTCGTATGATAAAACTTTATGAATTTACACTTGCTAAGGCCAAAGGTGATAAATAATTGATTAAAAAGGAACTCTTTTGTACATATTATTATGATTTTGGGAACTCGAGCCGTGGCATTGTGGTTACACCTCCACCCGCATATGTTGGGGTGAGGCGGCGGGGCCGCTTTGTGTAGAGTTGTTGTATTGTGATTACACCTCCACCCGCATGCATTGGGGTGAGGCGGTAGGGCCACTTTGTGTATAGTTGTGGTATTGTGAATACACCTTCACCCGCATACATTGGGGTGAGGCGGCGGGGCCGCTTTGTATAGAGTTCTGGTATTGTGATTGCACCTCCACCCGCATACATTGGGGTGAGGCGGCAAGGCCGCTCTGTGTAAAGGTAGTTGTAGAGGATTCCCAACTTGAAATTTATAAGTGTTATTGGAAGTTCTTAATAAATCTCTTTTGACCTTTATGGCTACATAAGCCCTATGAATGAGTCATCATATTCATGTTGTATTTTCAAGTCCTTGAATATGTGTTTTGGTTTTCATACTGGTACTATTCGACATATACTAACGTCCCTTTTGCTGGGGGCACTGCATCTTTAATGGATGCAGGTGGTTCCACAGCGGGAGGTATTGACCAGTGATAGCGGTACACTTTTTCCCAGCTGAGTTGGTGAGCCCCGCTTCATTCTGGGGTTGTGCGTCTTTTGTTCTGTGTGTTTTATGTTTTGAGGTATAGCCGAAGCCTTGTTGCCGGCACCATCATTGTACTCTTCTATATCTATTAGAGGCTCCGTAGACATAGTGTGGGTTGTGTATTAGTGTGGGAAAGTTAAACTAAAGATGTCGTAACTGTATCTCATGCCTCCACTGTAAAACTATGGTTGTGAAATGTATTGTTTTGGTGACTTATAAATGAAGTAACTAATGGTGATGGAACTAGTGTTGTTCATGAACCCTAGTGGTATTAATTAATGAAGTTTATATTCTCTTTAATTATGGGTGAGTTGGGTAGAAGGAAATCCAGCAGGCTTGTTTGGCCGGGTAACCTCGGTTGAGCGCCGGTCGCGCTCCCCAAAGTCGGGGCATGACAGGTAGTATGTGGGGTTATGTGAACTATTTGGGGTAGTTTCTTGTTGAAATTGGTTGAGGAAGGAAGATATTACCATTGTAGAGCTTTGTAGTCAATTTTGCATAATAGGTGTTTGATAAAATTCCTAAGAGAGTTTCACCATAAGAATCCTTCTAATTATTATACGACTTTTGCTATCTTTCTATAGACTGATATTGCTAGAGGTGTTCGGACGTTGTAGTAACTGAAGGAAAGCTTAATCAAGGTATGTTGGCTAAACGTATCTCTTAAAAATCGAATTCCATGATGTTCTCGTAAGTTTCAAGTATGGTTTGCCCAGGTTCCTAATTTCCATGTTCCGAGTTGTTCCTAATAAAATTCGATTGTCCCGAGTAAGAAAAGTGTCGAAAGATGTTTGTACTCAAAACGCATTCCAACTACTCCTATCTCATCATGATCTCTTTCAGGAATGTGTTCAAGTATGGTTTATGGGATAAAGTGTTATAACTTCAATTCAGGTCTCAAATGAAAGTTCTTTATTCTTAACTTGGAAACAAAACTCAACGTGCTTAAGACTCCTATTGCTCATATACATATTTTAGGTCTTGATTCCAAATGTCCTTAATTGATGATAACCTATGATGATATTTGGAAGTGAAAGAAGTGAGAGTGAGATGTAGAACATGGCCATGGTTGATGTAACTAGTGCATTCGATTTGAATTCGTGTTCCAATCGTAAATCATCATGCTCTCCTTTATAAGTATTTCCAATGTGATTTGAGTTCTTACATACTCATGATTTGAAATTGTGTATTGCCCTTTTGGCAAAAGTATTTCAAGAATAAGTGGTGTATCACTCATTTATGATTTTAACTCGTGCTTTAATTGCTAGTCATTTTGTTCCATTCTTTTGAAAGGATTCTATTGTGTTTAAAGCCGTCATTACTAATGAACCTAAAGATATGATTTCCAGAATATTCTATGTGTGGACATTTATGATAATGATCCTTGAAAATAAAGAAATGAAAGTGTGGAATATGAATTATGGCCAACGTGCCATGAATGAAGAATCATACGTATGGCCAATAGAGCCAAGGAAATAATGGTGTTGTGAATGGTTGAAAGTACTAATAAAGCTATATATGGTGTGAAAGGATATTAAGTGAATGCATTTGTACTTCTGTTTCCCTTGTGTGCAAACAAAAATATTTTTGGGAGTATCATTAGCGCACCGAGGAAGGGTGGGTCAAAAAGCCACACACCCAAAACTACACGTGCCAGTGTAGGAGTGGATTGTGATTATTCTCCTTATTTGGGATGAGATTCAAATATTGATGTGATGAGATTTATGATAGCTATGAATTGGAAGTGATGAAGTCAACCCACACAACATATGTGGAAAGGCAGCCTAGTCGATCGGGTGGAGATCGGATGTCAGGTCGCATGCATGGTGGTTCCTACTCTTGGTAACACCTTTCTTTTTCATCACATGTCAATCCACATTGTTCATGGAGAGATGGCCTAGCCGGTCAGGCTGGCGTGATCGGACTCCGTGCTAAAAATACGGTTGTATATCGGTGCTACTGATCTCCCAACCAAAAATAATATTATTGTCGTATTTTGAAAATTATTATTTTTTAACTTGGAATTTGGATATCATTGATTATTACTTGTTGCTTCCATGGTTTTCCCTTATTATATTGCTATTCTATTTCGAAAGAGGTTATTTAGCTTCACATACTAGTACTATTCCACATGTACTAATGTCCCTTTTGCCGGGGGAGCTGCATCTTCAATGGATGCATGTGGTTCGTCAGCGGGTAGCCTTGGTCCTCGTTAGCAGTTACTCTCTATTCAGCAGGCCTTGGTGAGCCCTACTCTATTTCGGGCCTGATGACACTTGATGTTGTACTTTGTGTTTTGAGGTATAGCCGGGGCCTTGTCGCCGACACTTCCATACTACTCTTCTGTTGTACTTAGAGGCTCTGTATACATGTTGTGGGTGGGGTACGATGTTGGGTAATGAATTAGAAGTGTTGGTATTTGGCAAATATGTTTTCCCTCATAATTATGAACTTGTGATATTTTGGAAATTATAAAATGAATATCCTTTGAGTAATTGAAACAGAATGTGGAACATTTTACTCTTCTCATGCTTATCTCTTGTCATTGGTTCTTATATTGTTATTGGGTAAGGTTGGGTAGAAGGCATCAAGTAGGCCTGCTTGACCGAGGTATCTCGGTTGAGCACCAGTCACGCTCCCCAAGGTCGGGGCGTGACAGCAGAAGTAGGTTGTGCTTTGCGAACTCGAGGGACTTGCCGCGTTCTTGAAAAAGGGCGCCTGGGCAGATTATAAGCTTCCAAGGTCGGGATTTTCTCATTTACAACGCATTTCTCTCCTACTTGGGCGATTTTGGGTTGTTGGGAGGAGCGAACTTCATCATCCACCTTGAGGTAATAAACTTCTACGCATTGTGAGCTAAATACATTAGTCATATATAGATTTTTAACATGCAAATTGGTGGAAATTTGAGAGTTTTTGAAGAAAACCTAGGAATTGTATATTTGGATTTTGGCCACAAATTTGGACATGGAATTTAGAATAAATTAATTTTAGTTCGTGGTGTTAGGGCAGTAATTATCTTCGAAAATTTTCGTAATTCGGGCACGTGGGCCCGAGGGTTGACTTTTCGAGCGGAGTTGGGAATTTTAATAAATTGTTAAATTATGAGTATTGGGGTATATTTTGATTGGTTTGAAAGTTGTTTGACTAGTTTCGGATCGATGGGCATCGGTTGAGGTGTTAATCAGGTGTTGGAGCCGGTTATGGAACTTCGGAGCGAGGTAAGTCTCATGTCTAACCTTGTGAGGGGGAAACTACCCCGTAAGTGTTGTATTTGTTATATGCTACTTGTCGTGGGAGCCACGTACACACGAGGTGATGAGAATCCGTACGTAGATAATATCATGTTTATCTCCGAGTAAACTTAGGACTTTATCATGCAATATTTGTATTATTAAAAGAACTCAATTTGTTAGCTTAATTACCTATGACTTATAAATGAAATGTGATTAGATATCATGTTAGATCGGACCTCATTACCTTGAGTTGTTTGGCGAGATATTCGAATGTTGGTGAAAGTCATGATTACTTTATGTTCCTGTTTTTATGTTGCAAACACGTTTCCCGTAATTTGATAAGTTTCTTTTCTTCCTAGGGATTGGGCCGAATGCCTCGGCAGTATATATATATATATATATATAAGATTCATCTATAGATTGGTTCGTACAACCTCGGCAGTGTATGTACACGACTATATGGATCAGGCCGAACGACCTCGGCATAATTCGTGCACAAATTGCTAGGAGTCCGAACATCCACGAGATTCCCCCTTTGATTGGGACTTGGAAATTACACGATATTTCCTTCATGACTTGAGGTCGATATTTACTTCACGATTCTTATTTGTTGAGCTAGCATGTGGTATACGGAAATTTTTAATTGATATTTTGTTAAAGGATCACGTTAATTACTATTTCTTATTCCACTGATATTGTTGTATTTCAAGTCTACTTATAATTCATGTATCTTATTTATTGGACCACTAGTAAATGTCGATGTCGACCCCTCATCACTACTTCTCCGGGGTTAGGCTAGATACTTACTGGGTACACGTTGATTTACGTACTCATGCTACACTTTGCACTTATTGTGCAGGTATATTTTTGATTGTCATTTGGGCATGTAGGCACAACTACCGAGGTAACTTTATGGTGAACTGTATTCCATGTTATGATCCGCAGCACACAGAGTCTCCATCATATTTATTTTCTTTATCATGTCTATCTTATATTCCAGACATATGTTGTATTATTATTGTACCTCCTAGTAAATGCTCGTGTACTTGTGACATCGGGTTTTGGGATGTTCTAGTAATTGTTTGAAGTTTTGCTTAATATTGTCACATTTTTATTTTTATGTCTTACTCAAATTGTACATATATATGTTTTTAATGCATTAATTTCTTTATCTAATAAAATTTATGTTTTTAAAAGTAATAAAATAAATAATTTAGTTGATGGTTAACTGTTGGCTTGCCTAACGGCGACGTTTGGCACCATCATGACCTATAGTGGAAATTAGGTCGTGATAGTTTGGTATCAAAGCTCTAGGTTCATTTGGGTCTCACGTGTCATGAGCAAGTCTAGTAGAGTTTTGGAGATCAGTACGGAGACGTCTGTACTTATCTTCGAGAGGGTACAGGGCTGTTAGGAGAATTTCCCTTCTTGATTCCTCGTCATGCGATTTAATTCCATTGAAGCTTATGCCTCCATTCCCTTCCTATTCATTCTTATACGATGTTGAGCCTTGTTATCAATTGGGAATCAAGGAGTTGTGGTGGTTCTGCATATAGTGGTGTAGGATGTTTTTCCCTACGTATTCGGGCGGGCTATTATCGTCTCCTTGTGGAGGGGTATTCTAGTGTTTCAGCCCAGTGTTAGTGTTGCCCATGGTTTCGAGGCCTTGCACTGCGAATTGTGATGTGCATGCGTTGTTATCGCATAGTGATGGTATGAATGATGGGGGTACTTGCTTATGTGTCATGATAGTGAATGACTCTAAAGGAGGATTATTCGGTTCATGGTTTAGAGATTCGGCATTCTATCCCAGTGGAGAAGAGGTAATTGGACTATGGATGTTCAGGCGTTAGTTGACGGGATTGTGAGATGGGCTATTTTCGAATTTGGTGGAATCTTTGGTTTTGATGTGGTATCGACGTCCTTGTTTGAATGCATTAAGGCTCATCGGTGTGTTAATCTTCATTTGTTTTCCTTCGAGCCAAGGTGTCGTGAAATGGTACCTAAGAAATATTTACCGGAGATGACGGTGTTTTGCGACTGCAAGGTCAGATTAGTGTCTCCAGTGTTCATAGCTCGAGGAAGGTGATCATTATGGAGGCTTAGAGTTGGTGGAAATTTATCAGTTCGGGTGCTACAAAGATGGATTATGATTTGAGTCAGTATTTTGGCAGCGTAGGAAGAGGAAAGACATGGTGGGAGGTGTCTTGCGGTGGTTGAATTGCTAGAAGGTCGAGTACGAGCAGTAGAGGTTGAGTAGTTCGCTTCGGAAGATGGTTAACTTGGAGTGAAAATGTTAGCGTATCATATGGATTTTGTGGTGGGACAACTACATGCTTTGAGAAAGCTTGGTGCGGTTATGGTCAAGGTGAACAAGGGACAAAGTCTATAAATTTGGTTTGGGATGGTGGCTTATGTACTGAGGAAGTTTGAATATGACGGAAAGGAGTTTGATGGGAAAAAAGAGGGGTGTGAAAGCTTGATTATCGCTTTGGGATGCAACATGACTTCGAGTTTTGGAATGTATTGTTGGACCTTCAGTTGATGCTAATGGGAAATGAATAGACTCTTACAGCTGGTGGACGAGCATGAGTCGGGAAAGTTTATTGATTTCGTGGTAGGTGTAACTACGACCGTGTCGTTGGATGATGTCGATATGGTGTTACACAGGTGGGCTATCTCCTGTGAGCAGGTTAGCAGTTGCGTGATTTTTGATGAAGTTCCCACGAAGAGTTCTACTTTCTACCCAGCGGGAGGCAAGTACTGTGATGTGAGCTTGGATTGTTTGGAGAAGATGGTACGGCTATCAGGAGGTCAAATGTGCGATTGTGGATGATAATTCAGAATGTTCTCATAAAAAGTTTAACAAGAGATTGCGAGAAATTTGGCGGAGTAATGGTGCGAGATCATGGTAACTGAGAAGGAGGAGTGATTATGATTAATGGAATTATGTGACTGTGCCTTGAAGTTGTAATGACCAGGCCAGTTTTTTTGAGTATTGTAGCCCCGTTTCCCTATTTATTTCATATTCTATGTTTATTTGTAGCTATGTTGTTACATCTCGCATTTTTCGTACGTTAAAGTTTCGTTTTCAGTTAATTGACATAAACTCGGGGATGAGATTATCTAGAGGTTAGCTTATTTATGCTATTTATAACAAGTAATAAGTAAGTGCCATGAAGGAAAGGGTACACGAATTAAAGAAAATGAGTTTCGTTGAAGGTTGTCGATTTGGGATAAAATATGGGCCGAGCGATAATAACCGATATTTATGGACTAGTACCATGCAAGGTACCATATGACCGTGATAGTATGATGTGTAAAGTGTATTGAAAATAAATAGAATTTTAAGTAATTTGAGATAATTCTTAATTATGCGGGTAATTAGTTAATTATCGGGTAGCGGAATATTACCTAATTAATAAATAAATCATGAGATAAGACAAAATCCCCAGCCCACCCCCCACGTGGCAGAAAGCCCCTAAATCAAACAAATGACTCTTAGTCATTGTTGATTAGGTGGCAACTTAGTATGATAGTTAAAAGACATTTCATTTCTAAAGTCTTGTATACAAGAACACTACAGCAAACGTTAGCAATTCCTAAGCTTCCAACAAATATTTCTTGCAACAATTCCTATAAGCTTTCAACATCATACGTTAACAATTCCTACAAAATAACACTATAATCAGAGGTTGAGAACATTGGCCTTTCTTATACGTTTTCAACTTTTCATTTTCAAACACTGGAATCAGATTCTAAATGTCACATTAAGCAACGTGGTTCCTACAAGTTTCAACAATTCCAGCGAGAACTATTTACATATTAGCAACGTAAGATTTTGCGATTCTAAGGGAGTACGATGCTACCTTGTCCAAGAATATCATACGGAATTTTTCCCTGCTCCAGGTATGTTAAGGCTAAGCTCTTTCTTCATTTTAGCATGATCTCGTAGTTACACGAGTTTGATAATGAGGCATAAAGAAAAATTCATATCCCGAAATTTATGCATATTTTACTCATTTTGTAAGTTACAATACTATCTTTATCGGGACTTCATATTTATTTAAGTATTTCTTTTTTCCAGTCAAGAGAGCAAAGAGTCTATATATACAGTATTACAGTATTTTCATTACCATCGAGCTATAATCGATGGGCAGGCCCCTATTGGGCAACCTCTGATCAAATGGTAAGTTATATACCGAGCCTATTGTGGCCGAGTGCATATTAGCGAGCCCAGTTAGCCGAGATACAGAGCCTAGTATGGCCGAACGCCTATGAGCGAGCCTACTAAGGCAGAGCAGCTATATATATATACCGAGCCTTATAGTGCCGAACAGCTATTCTACTTACTATATTGAGAGAGTTGAGTCAGTATCAGCAGATAAGCATATCTTCATATTATCTTTGACACCCAGTTACTTTCAGCTATTATTATTATTAGTTCAGTTTCAGCTTTCAGTTATATTATTACCTTGCATACTCAGCAAATTATTTCATACTGACGTCCCTTTCTTTGGGTATGCTGCATTTCATGCGTGCAGGTTCAGATAGACAGACGGGTAGACCTCCTCAGTAGGTGTTGCCCGAGTTCAGCTTTATCGGTAAGCTCCACGTCCTTCGGAGTTGTTGGGTCTAGAAGTTTTATGTATATATGTAGATAGGTTATGGGTAGGTCGGGGTCCTGTTCTGATCACAGTACATCTATCAGTAGAGGCTTGTAGACATATCCTGTCAGTTAGTGCAGTATGTTGGGCTTGTAGGCCCTGTACGTATATTTTGTTGGCTTGACAGTTGTAGTAATTATGACGGCCTTGCCGGCCCAACTTTATGTTGACTTTTAGTCAGCGTTAGTCTCTATTCAGTTTTATATTTTGCATCGCACATTATCTTGTAATGTGGCCCATGGCCAAAGTATGACATTACATGTTCAGAGTCTCTTAGTCGCAAGTGGTATGCAAGGATAGGTGAGGCAGTAGGGGCCAGTCTCCCCCCCAGGCTCGGGGCATGACATATGTGATTTGCCGGGGTGGTTGGTTTGGTTCCGGGGATGTTTCAGAATGAATTGAGACATGTAAACCCAAGGTTGGAAGCTTAAGTTAAAAGGGTTGACCGGATGTTGACTTTTGTGTAAAGAACTCCGGAATGGAGTTTTGATGGTTCTAATAGCTTCGTATGGTGATTTTGGACTTTGACGTATGTCCGAATTGGGATTTGGAGGCCCTTAGGTCGTTTTGGCTTGAATTGGCAAAACTTGGAATATTGAAGGTTTGGAAGGTTGAGAAGTTTGACCGAGAGCTGACTTTATTGATACCGATCTCAGATTTTTGTTTCGAAAGTTGGAATAGGTCCATTGTGTCACTTATGACTTGTGTGCAAAATTTGAGGTCAATCGGAATTAGTTTGATAGGTTTCGGCAGTGGTTTTTGAAGTTGGAAATTCATTACTTTCAATAGGCTTGAATTGGAGTGCGATCAGTGATTTTGATGTTGTTTGATAGGATTCGAGGCTTTGACTAAGTTTGTATCATGTTTTAGAACATGTTGGTATGTTTGGATAGGGTCCTGGGGGCTTCGGGTGAGATTCGAATTGGTTTTGGACTTGGAGCGTGGCTGAAATTTTCTGATGACTAGTGTGATCGCACATGCGAGAATAGGCCGCAGATGCGAAGTCACAAAAGCGACAGGAGGACCGCAGGTGGGAGATTGGCTAGGTTGTGCAGTCGCCACAAATGCGAGGTAATTTTCGCATCTGCGAGCCCGCATGTGTCATGCCCCAAACTCGGGGAGCGCAACCAGCGCTCAACCGAGTGAACCCAGCCGAGCAAGCCTATTAGATTTCCTTCTACCCAAACTCATCCATAAATAAGGAGAAAACATAATTTCATTAATTAGACAGTAGGGAGATCATGTAAACAATACTAAATCAATTCATTAGTTACTTCACTTTTAAGTCTCAAAATACACATATTCTTATAGTTTGAGTGGAACAAGTGATCAAAACACAACATAACTTGTTTGACTTTACTAGCACCCATGTACAACGCACATAGTGTCTACGAAGCCTCTAAAAGATACAAAAGAGTGTTATGATAGTGCCGGCAACAAGGCCCCGGCTATACCTCGAGACATGATAATATTATGAACAAAAGATACAATACGTGACCCCGGGATGAAGTGGGGCTCACCAAGTCTGCTGGGAAGAGGATGTACCACTATCGCTGATCAACACTGCCTGCTATGGAACCACCTGCATCCATTTAAAGATGCAGCACCCCTAGCAAAAGTGACGTTAGTACTGTCGAATAGTACTAGTATGTAAAACTAAACACCATCTCAATAGAATGAATAATAATACAAGGGGGAACAATCAAGAATTCAATAAGAGCTTCAAATAATACTAAAACATCAAGTTAAGGATCACATTAGTTTTCAAGTCAATTTTCATGTTATTAGGTTGGGTGATCTTTAGTGCCGATATACCATAATTCACAATACCACTATATTCTTACACGGAGTCCGATCAGGACCCGGTCAGCTAGGTCATCTCATTTGAGACATCAACCATAACCACAATTTCATTATAATTTCCATCACAGTCACCACCATGTGTGCGGCATGGCATCCGATCACCGCCCGATCGGCTAGGCCGTCTCACCCGAGACATTACCTATTTCAGTCAATCATATCACATCATACTTCTTTCATATCCTTTCGATTCATTGGCCCTAGTGGCCACAACTATAAAGACATTCTTCGTACTTGGCCGTATTTCATAATTCCAGTTCCCCTTTACACATTCAAACATCATTATCATTATCAACAATAATAAGGCTTCCCATTCAAGACATTAAATTCACATATGAGCAATTTGGGAATTCAGGCACATAGAGGCTTTTCATACAATTTGGCATAACAACCTTTATTTCGATCTTGACTTAACGTCTTAACTTTTTTAACACATATTCCATGTTTTGAACACATTCTCAATGATAAGCTGATATGATGAAGCATTTACAATACATATTGAGCATATATCCTTCAACACAAGCGCATTCGGAATAGCCAATTCTATTATGATCAATTTGGGACTTACACCAATTACATGAACACCGTGGGATTTGATTCTAAGAAGAAGGGGGTTTAGCCAACATACCTTAATTGAGCTTCCTTTAAACTCTAAAATATTCTGAAATTCTTAGCAACTTTGATCTATTTTAGAAATATAACAAGTTGGACTAAAATTAGGAAGATGGTCATGATTCTAGCTCATTTGAGCATATTATCAAACACTAAGTGTGCATTAATGTTTTTAAGGCCCTTTTGTGAAAGATTCCATCATTCCCTAACCCATTCTCTACCATTTTTAGCTCACAACCTTCTCAATTTCTTTGATAACACATGCATGCAAGATAACAAATCCCCACAAACCAAGAATTATCTTTCTAATTATCCCATATTTTGTAAATTTTCAAAATTGAGAGCTAGGACATAGATTCTTACCTTTACGATGAACACTATCTTTGTTAATAGTCAATGATTGAGCATGAATTGATGGATAATAGGTTGAAGGTTACTCCCCCAAACTAAGCAATCTTTCTCACTCTAAAGTATCAGAAATTTGCTCAAATTTGACTAAGGCATATGTTTTATCGAAGTAGGGTCGGGTTATAAACACTCAAAAATGAAGCTCCGGAATAGGGTATGCAGTCCGCAGAATAGGCCGCATAATTGCCCTCCATAACTGGGCAAATCTGACACGGTTTGTGGTCATTATGCGGCCCGTAGACCTATTCTGCGATCGCATAATGCGCCGCAGAACCTCCCTCTGAGAAATCTCAAACTGGATATGCGATCAGAGTGCGGCCCATGAAATGGTTTTGCGGTCTCATAATGGGCCGCGAAAATGACACAAAAAATGGACCAAAAGACTGTCTCACTCTACGAACATTAAGCGGTCTGCAGAGTGATTCTACGGCCGCATAGTGGGCCGCAAAAGTGCATTTCTTCTGCCCAAATTTTTTTTCCTTTACTTTCCAGTTCGGCACCATGAAACATTATTTTTCCTTTAAGAAATCTTACGGGGCCTTACAGCAGGTGCGAAGAAGCTGCCACAAACGCAGATTTTGGTTAGAGGAAGATGGAGTCAAAGAAGCGGAGGTGATCCGCAGATGCGGTCCCGCAGGTGCGGTTCTTTGACCGTAGAAGCGTACCCGCATAAGTGGAATTTTGGCATCAGAAGAGGTAGGTCATATTTTAGGTTGGCTTCACAGAAGCAGGAACATTTCCGCAAAAGCAAAACTATAGAAGCGATCAATTGGCCCGCATATGCGAGATCGCTGGTAGAGTTTAAATTCGAAGGACTTAGTTGTTTTTCTCATTTTTGGACTTTAGAAGCTCGGTTGGTAGCGATTCTGAGGGGGGATCTTACCACAATTCAAGAGGTAAAAGACTTTTGATCATTTTGTCCATTTATATTGAATACCCATAGAATTTCCCACCTAGATTATGTATGTTTGAGGTGAAATTTGGGGGATTTTGGACTAGGTATTGGAGAGCAAGATTTGGGGATTTGAGGGTCCAATTGTGGTTGGAATTGGATGATTTTGGTATGGTTGGACTCATTATTAAATGGGTATTCAGAATTTGTTAATTTTGTTGGGTTCCGAGGCATGGGCCCGGGATTAACCTTTTACGTTGACTTTTTGAATTTGGTTTAAGATCTTAGCTTTATCTTATGGAATCGATTCCTATAACTTATATTGATTATATTAATCTGTTTGTGACTAGATTCGAGTCGTTCGGAAGCCGATTCGCGAGGCAAGGGTTTGTTAAAGCATTAAGTTGCGTACTTTGAGGTAAGCAACACTTCTAAACTTTGTTTTGATGGTATGAATCCCTGGAAAACATGTTATATGGTTGTGTTGGGGTGACGCATGTGCTAGGTAACGGGCGTGTGGGCGTGCACCGTGATAATCATGATTTGGTTGTTTCTTTTGTACTATGTTGCTATCAAGGATTGTCCTATCCGTGAAATTCTTATTGGTTATAGTAATTGAACTTTGATTCATGTTAGAAATCATATTTAGGCTATGTGCTTATCCTGTTGAGACCCATTGAGGATATTTTTGTTGTTTTGAGTTATCTGCTTTAACTGCAATTATGTGCTCAGTCATGATACTTCATTTTCATATCATATCTCAGTCCCTGTTATCATTTAATGTTACATTTCATGTTCTTATTGTTACATTACAACACTTATGTTCCTTTAGAGGCTCATAGAAGGTGTCAACTCATGTATAGTTTGGATAGCCTTGTCGGCTAATTTTTGTTGTATAGTCTCTCATGGTAGCTTGTCGGCTCGTACTTTATATATACCTTCATGATAGCCTTGTCGGCCCATGTTATGTATGTTCATACCATTATCTATCATTGTTGATTGTTTCATTATTCATGTATACCATTTATGTTGATCTCGTCGGCCCTTATAGATAATAATAAAGGTTAGATAAAATGTACGTTGGTGCTCGGCAAGTATAGGTCGGGTGCTAGTCATGGCCCTCCAGTTTGGGTAGTGACAAACTTGGTATCAGAGCAAGTTTGTCCTAAGGAGTGTCTATGAGCCGTGTCTAGTAGAGTCTTGATTATGGATGTGTAGCGTGCCACATTTATAATCAGGAAGCTACATGACATCTAGGGTTATTTCCTTCCTTCTGAATCTAGATCGTACGTAGAGTTTAGTTGTAAGTTTTCATCTCTAATATTCACCTTATTTTCTTTCAGCGATGCCTTCGACTAGGAAGCAAGCGATTAGTAGACGGCTTGATACAACTATGGGAGAGGGTACCAGTAAGGTGCCTCCATCTAGAGCAGTCCAAAGTGAGGCCCAGAGCGAGATACCGTCTCACACCTCATCTACTTCATCTCATACAGAGGATAGTAGGAGGGACCCAGCATTTCCAGTTCCTCTGTCTGGCACTATAGACCATGATATGTGCAGTGCGGTGTAGTTGTTGACTAGATTGGTAGCTGCTCAGGCTTAGAGGCAAAATACTAGTGCTGCTGATAGACCAGTTAGTGCGAGAGTTCGTGATTTTATTAATCTAGACCCTCCGTTGTTTACCGGATCAGACCCCAAGTAGGACCCACAAACTTTTATTAATCAGGTTCATCGTACACTACAGGTTATACATGCTAGTTATACTGAAGTAGTAGAATTGGCTTCTTATTGGTTACGGGATTTAGTGGTTTTCTGGTATGACAGTTGGGAGAGATCCAGGGGTCTGAACGCTCCTCCAGCTGTGTGGAGGGAATTTTCCGAGGCCTTTCTTCGTCACTACTTTCCAGTTAGGATACGGCAAGCTAGAGCTGATAAGTTCTTGAACCATCGACAAGGCAATATGAGTGTGCAAGAGTATAATATGCAGTTTGATTCTTTAGCAAGTTATGCTCCCCATATAGTGGCTAATATGAGCGATAGGGTGCACCTGTTTCTGAATGGTTGGGACCACATCTGATAAATGAGTGCACGATAGCCTCCTTGGTGGAGGGCATGGATCATTCTAGTATTTAGGCTTATGCCCAGACATTAGAGGATCGTAAGCGCCAGCAAAGGGCAGATAGGAGCAGGATAGGGGCCAACATAAGAGGGCGAGATTCGTAGGGTATTCTAGTGACTTCAAAGGTAGCATCAGGCCCCAATCTTTGAGGAGTTTGGCACCACCTATAGCTAGTGCTCCTCCACAGTTCAGAGGCCTCGGTATGATTGATCTATCTATTCTGGTCCAGGTCAGAGTTTACAGGCATCAGGCTCGCAATATCACAGGGATACTAGTTAGATGAGACCCCCATCACCCCGTTGTGATCAGTGCGGCAAGGCCCACTTTGGACTGTGCCGTCGATATTCTGATGTGTGATATTCTTGCAGACAGCCTGGCCATATGGTGTGGGATTATCCTAATAGAGGAGATGGTGGTATGGCTCAGCCGACTGGACCTGTGTCTGTTTCTTCCTTATTAGTTCGACCTCTAACACAGGGTTTTCTACAGTCGACATGTCGTGGTAGAGGTAGAGGTGCAGTGCCGAGTTCAAGCGGTACTCAAAATCGAACGTATGCTCTAGCAGGTCGACAGGATCTCGAGTCATCTCCGGATGTTGTTACATGTATATTGTCCGTGTTTTCTTATGATGTATATGCTCTGATTGATCCAGGATCAACATTATCATATGTTACACCCTTTGTGGCTAATAAGTTTGGTGTTGAACCTGAATTGATAAGTAAACCATTTGCGGTATCCACTCTGATTGGAGATTCTATGATTTCTAGAAGGGTATATAAAGGTTACACAATCATGATTTGTAGTCGTCAAACCTCGAAGAATCTATTTGAGTTAGAAATGGTTGATTTTGATGTGATAATGGGAATGAACTGGTTGGCACCATGTTATGCAAACGTTGATTATCGTACGAAGATGGTTAGGTTTCAGTTTCCTGATGAACCCGTTATTGAATGGAAGGGGAACATTGGTATGCTGAAAGGTAGGTTTATTTCCTATCTTAAGGAAAGGAATATGATCTCAAAAGGTTACATTTATCATTTCTTTCGCGTTAGAGATGTGGAGGCGAAGCCGCGTACTCTACAATCAATTCCCATGGTCAATGAATTTCTAGAAGTTTTCCCAGATGAACTCCCACGACTTCCTCCTGAAAGGGAGATTGAGTTTAGCATTAATATGTTACTTGACACTCAGCCGATCTCTATCCCTCTATACAGGATGGACCCGACAGAGTTGCAAAAGTTGAAGGCGCAGTTGAAGGACTTGCTGGATAAGGGCTCCATTAAGCGGGCTTCAATAAGCCTAGCACTTTACCTTGGGGTACGCCAGTCTTGTTCGTGCGGAAGAAAGAAGGGTCACTGTGGATTTGTATCGATTTTTCAACATTTGAATAAGGTTACTATAAAGAACAAGTATCCACTTCCGAGGATTGACCACTTGTTTGACCAACTCCAGGGTGCCAAGTATTTCTCCAAGATTGACTTATGTTCATGGTATCATCAGGTGAGGGTTAAGGCGAAGGATATTCCGAAGACGGCCTTCCGAACAAGATATAGGCACTTTGAGTTCTTGGTGATATAGTTCGGGCTAATAAATGCCCCAGCAGCTTTTAAGGATCTCATGAATAGTGTATTTAAACCCTATCTTGACGTGTTCATGATCGTATTCATTAATGACATTCTGGTGTATTCTCGTTCGGAGGCGGAACATGCAGGCCACTTACGGATAGTATTATAGACCCTTCAGGTTCGTAAGTTATATGCTAAGCTCTCCAAATGTGAATTCTAGCTGAACTCAGTAGCATTCATTGACCGTGTGATATCCGCAGCTTCCCGGGGCTAACAGGATATTATAGGTGGTTTGTAGAAGGGTTTTCCTCTATATCAGCACCATTGACTAAGTTAACACAGAAAGCTACCAAGTTTCAGTGGTCTGACGCTTGTGAACGTAGTTTTCAGGAGCTAAAGAATCGATTGACATCTGCGCCAGTGCTCACTCTCCCAGAAGGAATAAAAGGTTATGTGGTATATTGTGATGCCTCAGGTATAGGTTTGGGGTGCGTATTGATGCAACGTGGGAAGGTGATTGCTTATGCATCGAGACAATTGAAGAAACATGAAAAGAGTTACCTGACTCATGATTTGGAATTGGCTGCAATAATATATGCTTTGAAGATATGGAGACACTACTTATATGGCATTTATGTTAACATCTACATAGATCACAAGAGTTTATAATACATATTCAAGAAGAAGAAGTTGAATTTGAGGCAGGAAAGGTGGCTTGAATTACTGAAAGACTACGATGTCGAGATATTGTACCATCCCGGTGAAGCCAATGTTGTGGCAGACGCTCTAAGCCGTAAGTCAATGGGAAGCTTAGTACACATTGAGGCAGGTAGACAAAGGTTGATTATAGAGCTTCATCAACTGGCCAATATGAGAATCAGATTGTTAGACTCTGATGACGGCGGTGTTACTATACAGAATACAGTAGAATCGTCTTTGGTAGCCAAGGTAAAAGCACAACAATATGAAGACCCTACCTTAGTACGATTGAGAAAGGGAATTCAACAGCATAAGATTACGACTTTCAAGATAGGAGAAGATGGGGAATTGAGATATCAGGGCCGATTATATAGGCCTAATGTGGCAGGGCTGCGAAAGAAGATTATGATAGAGATTCATCAGTCCCGATATCCCATCTATCCCTGCTCGACAAAGAAGTATCATGACATTAAGGAGTTGTATTGGTGGGACAATATGAAGAAGGCTATTGCAGAATTTGTAGTCCAATGTCCTAATTGTCAAGAAGTAAAGATCGAGCATTACAAACCTGGTGGACTAATTTAGAATATAGAGATTCCGACCTGGAAATAGGAGGTGATCAATATGGACTTCATTATTGGATTACTTATCTCTTATTACAAGTTTGACTCCATGTGGGTGATAGTTGATCGACATACAAAATTTGCCTATTTTCTGCCAGTTAAGACAACTTACACGGTTGAAAATTATGCGAGGCTGTATATCAAGGAGATTGTTAGGCTTCATGGAGTGCCGGTATCTATTATATCAGACCGAGGATCTCAATTTATGGCTAACCTTTGGAGGTCGTTTTAGAAAGGTTTAGGCATACAAGTGAATCTCAGCACTACATTCCATCTACAGACTGACGGACAGGCTGAACGTACCATTCAGACACTCGAATTCAGACACTCGAAAATATGCTACGAGCATGTGTTCTAGATTTCAAGAGTAATAGGTATGACCATCTGCCACTCATAGAATTCGCCTACAATAATAACTACCATTCTAGTATTAAAGTGGCCCCATACGAGGCATTTTATGGGAAGAGATGTAGATCATCAGTTGGATGGTTCGAGTCGGCAAAAAAGAATTATGTGGGCCAGATTTGATTCACCAAGTCATTGAGAAGGAAAAAGTGATACAAGAACGACTGGGGATGGGGCAAAGTAGGCGAAAGTCTTATTCCGATGTCCGACGTCGTGATCTGGAGTTTGAGGTTGGTGATTGGGTTTTTCTGAGGATCTCACCAATGAAGGGTGTTATTCATTTTGGGAAGAAGGGTAAGCTGAGTCCGCAGTATATCGGGTCGTACAAGATTCTTCGACGAATTGGACAGGTTGCTTATGAGTTAGAATTTCCATCTGAATTGGAATTTGTCCACACGGTATTCCATGTATCTATGTTGAGGAAATGTATTGGAGACCCTTCTCGGGTCGTCCCAATCAAAGATGTACAAGTTACAGATGATCTATCATATGAAGAAGTGCCAGTAGCTATATGAGATCGACAATTCCGCAAGTTGAGAACAAAGGATGTAGGTTCGGTCAAAATACTGTGGAAGAACAAGAATATGGAAGAAATGACATGGGAAGCGGAAGAGGAGATGAAGTCTAAATACCCTTACCTATTCCAAATTGAAGATAACGAGGATGCCGGGGGAACGCAGGATGCAATGGAAGCTGAAACGGCTCTATGAGATAAACAATAGCTTGAGAATACTCTTCCTTAATATAAAATGGTGATATGCAGTTAATGTACATATCCATAATGTATAGTCTTTGTGAGGTTGTAGGTTTTGTTTAACTGCTTGCAAGTTTGGCTAGTGTCCATTTTATAGGGGAAACTCGGCCGAAAATTTTCGTCAGAATCCACGATGAGTTATACTCCCCATAAACCCTTACATTCGAGGATGAATGTTCCTAGGAGGGGGGGAGGGAAGGTGTTACAACCCATGTTCGCATACGTTAGGTCACGTCGTAAGTTATTAGGCGTAAATCAGAGAGGAGATTATCTTTGAGATGATAAGAAGTTAATTTTATTGGTCTTAAATGATACAAGGGTATATAAGAGTGGTTAACAAGTATTAGAAGTTAAACGAATCAAGGATGTTGTAACCCGTATTTTCGGGTAAAACTAGAGATGATTAATAGTCTAAGGAGGTCATGTTTTAATGTATTTGAATCATATAATATCCGTATCATATGTCTTGAAGTCAAACGAGTTATGAAATAAAAGTCGACAAAAGTTGTCGCAACTTACATTCATAATTTACTTAAACTTTAGGTCAAATGTTACTAAGATTTTCTACAAATTTACTTGTAACTATGAGGTGATCTACCCAAAATATTGATGATCTACGAGTCTAGTTTTCAACGCATTAAACCGTTTGTCGATACGATGTCGGAGTAAAGAGATATTCGCATTTTTGCGAGACCGCACAAGCAGCTCCTGTTGGGACCCACTTGAGACGTCCACCGACCTTACTTCTTTTAAAAGATGTTTCAGCCTCATTTTGGATCATTTGTCACCCAAAAGTCATCCAAAATCTCTCCAAAATCCTCTCTAACATATCCCAAGATCCCAAGAACCAAACATAAGGGAAATCTACTCAAATCATCATCAAAAGTGTTAAAGACTACAAGAGAATGCTTCTTTGATGTTGTGGCATGATTGAGGGTTGTTGTGAGCTAAGTTGAGATGGGGTTTCAAGTTGTAGCTATTGTTCAAGGTATGTATAACATCTTCTTGATTGTTCCTAAGGTTAATCTTGTGTTGTTTGTGTTGTTGGTGAGAAAAACCATAAGATAGTACTTGAAAGAAAATGAAACATGGTTATCTTTTTGGTTGGACCATTTTTTGGCCAAATATATGCTTTGTGGTGGCTGGAAATTATGAAAAAATAATTTGATAATGTTGTAGCTATTGTTGTTAAGCTTTTCTAGGTGTTAACTATGTTTATTGAAGAAGAAAACACGAAATACAAGTGATTGACGATAAAATTTAGGGTGCTAGGCGTATCGGGTTGTTTTGGAAGTCATTTTATGGATGTTTTAAATTAATCATATCGTACATATATGTATGATGTTCTAAGGTTGTGAACCAGCTTATGGAATAAGAGTTGGATTCAATTTATGTTTTGTTATTAGTAAAAACGAGTTTGCCGCTTAATATGATTGTTAAGATAATCGGAGAAGCTCATATTGGATTATATTGTTGTTGTTGCAATTGTTGATGTTGTTTGGGCTGTTTGGTGATTGTTGTAACTTGTGGGAAGTCATATAAATAGGGGAGGTGCTGTCTGTTTCATCATAAAATAGGGTGTGGTTGATATATACTAGTTACGACGCTTAAACAATAATGATAGTAGACTAAGGAGCCGTGAGACTTGCATAGCTTGAGGTTGGGCAGTATATACAACGTATGTGAGGCTATCTCTTTCTTTCTTTTGCACGACTCCGATTGTACATAATGTAACTAAAGAGCTTCCAAAGATACTCCACTCTTAGAAGCTAGCAGTACTCATATTGTTTCCCTTCTTATGGAAAGATTGGTGTTGATGTTGCTCCTCTTATTATTATGTATAAAATGTTGTTGGTATTTCCTGATTCATATAAGATTCATGATGACGAATTAGCTCTAATAACGTATACGGAGGTTACCGACCTTACGTCACTCCGAAAGGTTTAGAACGTGATCCCATGAGCCCAACATGCATTATATATATGTATCTATTTTACTCTACTGAGCCACACTATAGTCGGCCGTGTACGGCACCTATTGTGCAGCCACTGATCAGTTGGGTTTTACCGAGCTCCACGTGGCCGGGTACGATTCTACCGAGACTTATGATGGCCGGGTACGTGTTTATTGAGTCCTCTTTCGAGCTCGGGTAGAATATGATGAAGATTTTGCCGACAAAGGTGTATGTTTTAAAGGTATATGCATATATATATGTATCATGCATTTCATGTCAGTCGCCCTTAGAGGCACTCAGATGTTACAGGTTGTATATTCTCTATTCCTCTTTACATTACTATTCTTATTTATGCTTTTTTCCTTACATACTCAGTACTTTATTCGTATTCACGTCCCTTTTATTTGTGGACGTTGTATGTCATGCTGTAGGTCCTGATAGATTGGTAGATGAAGCTCCCCCACCACAGTAGGTTGCCCAGTTCAACGGTTATTGGCGAGATCCCTTCTCCGCACTTGTCGTGGTCTTGGTCGAGGCCCTGTTCCAGCAATGTTGTAGCACTTATGTTCCTTTAGAGGCTCATAGATAGGTGTCGACTCATGAATAGTTTGGATAGCCTTGTCGGCTAATTTTTGTTGTATAGCCTCTCATGGAAGCTTGTCGGCTCGTACCTTATATAAAGCTACATGACAGCCTTGTCGGCCCATGTTATGTATGTTTATGCCATTATCTGTCATTGTTGGTTGTTTATCATTCATGTCTACCATTTATGTTGATCACGTTGGCCCTTGTAAATAATAAGAAAGGTTAAATAAAATATACGTTGGTGCTCGGAAGGTATGGCCGGGTGCTAGTCATGGCCTTCCAGTTTGGGTCGTGACAACTGAGTTGGGCCTGACATCCGGATTATGAGTGTTATTATGGATCGGGTTGCACACTACAATAGGCCTTATTGGGTTATTCATTATTGCGGATCAGCCTGCAACCGCAGCAGGGCTTGTAGGCTTTATATTAGCGCTTGGGCAGGATCAGCAGTGATCGCAGGCACAGTGATTGATATACACATGCTTTGGTGAGGGGAATTGATGTCAGGCACCCGCACAGTACTGAGTGATTATGTGTGATGAGTGGGAATTTGACATAGACAGATTGAGTAGTCTAAGAGTGTGAGTACTTTGAAATATCACTGTGATACCTTACTTCTGACATGTATATTTGACATGTAGACATAGAGATGTACCATACCTCATGCTAGCCATACTTTACATGTTCTTATCAGTGTTGGCCTTTACCTGTGAACTTGAAAGCATGCCTAAATTTTTGTACAATGAACGAGCTGAACATGGAAGTTTATTTGAGTTATTACTGTCATTTTCTTTGTTATATTTGTGTTATCATTATTTGGTTCTGATTGTATCCTTCTAAGCTCGTCACTATTTTTAGCCCAAGGTTATTGTTGGGTCGGTTGTACTCATACTACACTCTGCACTTCGTGTGCAGATCCAGGTGCATCTGGACGTGGTGATTGATAGATTATGTGCTAGTACTGGCTTGGAGACTTTGAGGTAGTTGCTATGACGTCCGTAGACCTTGACTCTCTTTCTTTTTATTTTCTTCAGTACTGTTCTATTACTCAGACAGTTGTACTAGAGTTTTGGTTTATGTTGATACTTAGTAGTGCTCATATACTCATTGACACCAGATTTTTGGATGGTTGTAGTAGCATTTCAGCACCTGTGGAGCCAGCAGTTGCTCCAGCAGGAGGAGCAGATACCAAATGTTGTTGAGCTGGTAGGGCCAGCTCACGCACCAGTTCTGCCTATCGTAATTCCAGGCCTTCAGGAGGCTTTGGCCCAGATTTTGATTGTTTGCACGAGCCTTGCTCAGGCAGTCTCGGTTCCAGCTACACTGGCCACTTCTCAAGCCAGGGGATGTGCTCAAACTCCCATCTCTCATACTCCAAAGCAGGTATCTCAGGGACTCACGACACCGGGGGGTACTACTAGCCTATCCGGTTGCAGCTTCTTGGGCCCAAGTTGACCCACTTATAGATAGGTGTCAGTAGATCCTTCGCACAACGGGTATTCTGGAGACCAATGGAGTTTCATTTACTACTCTTCAGTTAATAAGGGCAGCCTACAGATGGTGGGAGGCCTATGAGTTGAGCAGGGCAGCTAGCGCTCCACCACTTACGTGGCATGAGTTCAATTCTCTTCTTAGAGAAGTTTGTTCCTCATATTCGTAAAGAGGAGTTACGTAGGTAGTTTGAGCAGCTATGCCAGGAGGGTATTTCTGTGACTCGTATGAGATGAGATTTTCAGAGCTGGCTTGTCATGTAGTATGGTTGGTTCCCACTAAGAGGGAGAGATTAGGAGGTTCATTGATGGCCTCAACTATGGAATATATTTCATCATGACTCTGAAGATTACGACAGATGCGAGGTTTGACGAGCTGGCTGATATTGCTAGATGCCTAGAGTTGGTTCACAGTCAGGAGCGTGAGGAGAGGGAGCCCAAGAAGCCTCGTAGTTCTTGTGATTTCAGCAGTGTCTCATCTAAAGGGCAGTCCTATCATAATAGAGGTCGTCCTTATAGGCTCGCTCAGATGGCTTGTCCGGTTCATCATGGTGCATCAACTAGCCATAGCTCATACAGTGCTCGTCCGAGTCAGGAATGTTTCAATGCCCTTCCAGCTTAGAGTTCACCTCGTGCTTCATCAGTTCAGGGTTCATTTGTGCCAGGTTCTTCTAGTGGTTATTCTGGTTCTCGGGGTCTGATTCAGTCCCCGCCGCCATTGTCGGATCATGGTTTCTTTGAGTGTGGAGAGTTGGGGCATGTGAGGAGGTATTGTCCCCGTCTTATGGGAGGTCTAGTTCAACAGAGGGGCCAGACTATGACTTTCGCACCAGTTATTTCACCACCCGCTCAGCCAGCTTGGGGCGGGACTCAGGCAGCTCAAGGTCACCCTAGAGGGGGAGGTCGATCAGGTGGTGGTCAGGCTAGAGGCCATTGCTTCAAACGCATTGATCACATGTATTGTTTCATTATGCCACAGGGATGCTTCCATATTATTTGACCCAGGTTCCACTTATTCATATGAATCATCGTACTTTGCTCGTTATTTGGATATGCCTTGTGATTCCTTAGTTATGCATGTTCATCAATCTACGCCGGTGGGTGATTCTATTATTGTGAACCATATGTATCGATTGTGTGTGGTGACTATTGGGGTATTAGAGATGAGAGTTGATCTTTTACTGCTTAGTATGGTTGATTTTGACGTGATTCAAAGCATGGATTGGTTGTCACCATATCATGCTATTCTAGATTGTCACGCTAAGACTCTGACATTGACTATGCCGAGATTGCCTATGATTGAGTGGAGAGGTTCTCTGGACTATGTTCCCAGTAGAGTGATTTCATATTTGGGAAGGGATGTCATGAATAGTTGGCCTTTGTGAGGGATGTTGGTGCTGATACTCCTACCATTGATTCTGTCACTGTAGTGCGAGACCTTCTGGATGTGTAACCTACAGACCTGTCAGGTATGCCACCCAATAGGGACATTGATTTTGGTATTGAATTGGTGCAGGGAACTCAGCCCATCTTTATTCCTCTATATTGTGTAGCACAACAGAGTTGAAGGAATTGAAAGAACAACTTTAAGAGCTTCATTAGGCCTAGTGTGTCGCCTTAGGGTGCACCGGTTCTGTTTTTGAAGAAGAATGATGGTACAATGTGGATGTGCAATGATTATAGGCAGTTGAACAAAGTTACAATTAAGAACAAGTACCCGATGCTGCGCATTGATAACTTATTTGACCAGCTTCAGGGTGCTAGAGTGTTCCCTAAGATTGATTTGAGGTCTGGGTATCACCAGTTGAAGATTTAGGATTCTGATATTCTGAAGACGGCATTAAGGACCCGCTATGGCCACTACGAGTTCCTTGTGATGTATTTTAGGCTGACCAATGCCCCAGCAGCATTTATGCATGTGGTGAATAGTGTATTCAAGCCATATCTAGATTTATTTTTCATAGTATTCATGGATGATATATTGGTGTACTCATGCAGCCAAGAGTAGCATATGCATCATTTGAGTATTGTACTACAGACGTTGAGAGAGAAGTAGCTTTTGATAAATTCTCCAAGTGTGAGTTATGGCTTGATTGTGTGGAGTTCTTGGGAAACGTGGTGTCCAGTGAGGGGATCAAGGTAGATCCAGAGAAGATTGAGGCAGTTTAGAGTTGGCCCAGATTGTCTTCAGCTACTGAGATCCGGAGTTTCCTTAGTTTGGCCGAATATTATCGCTATTTCGTAGAGGGTTTCTCATCCATTCCTGCACCTTTGACCAGATTGACCCAGAAGAGTGCCCCATTCAGGTGGTCTGATGATTGTGAAGAGAGCTTTCAGAAGCTCAAGACTGCCTTAACCACAGCTTTGGTTCTAGTTTTACCTTCAGCATCGGGTTCATATACAATGTATTGTGACGCTTCTCATATTGGTATTTGGTGTGTCTTGATGCATGAGGGTAGGGTGATTGCTTATGCTTCACGCCAGTTAAAGCCCCATGAGAAGAACTACCCCGCTCATGATCTTGAGTTGGTAGCTATTGTTCATGCCTTGAAGATTTGGAGGCATTATCTCTATAGTGTGTCTTATGAGGTATTTACAGATCATCAAAGTCTACAACACTTGTTTAAGCAAAAGGATCTAAATTTGAGGCAGCGGAGATGGTTGGAGCTGTTAAAAGACTATGATATCATCATTTTGTATCATCCCGGGAAGGCCAATGTGGTGGCCGATTCCTTGAGTAGAAAGACTGTGAGTATGGGTAGCCTTGCATATATTCCAGTTGGTGAGAGACCTCTAGCATCAGATGTCTAGGACTTGGCTAATCATTTGTGAGGTTAGATATTTCGGAGCCTAGTCGGGTTCTAGCTTGCGTGGTTTCTCGGTTTTCTTTATATGAATGCATTATAGAGACTCCCTATCATGACCCCCACTTGCTTGTCCTTAAAGACACGGTGCAGCACGCTGATGCCAAGGAGGTCTCTATTGGGGATGATGGGGTGTTACGGATGCAGGGTCAGATTTGTGTGCCCAATGTGGATGGGTTACGTGCGTTGATTCTTGAGGAGGCCCACAGTTCACGGTATTCCATTCATCCGGTTTCCACAAAGATGTATCAGGACTTGAGGCAGAACTATTATTGGAGAAGAATAAAGAAAGACATAGTGGAGTATGTGGCTCGGTGCTTGAATTATTAGCATGTGACGTACGAGCATCAGAGGTTGGGCGGTTTGCTTCAGAGACTTGAGATTCCCGAGTGGAAATGAGAGCGTGTTACCATGGACTTCGTTGTTGGTCTCCCACGGACTATGAAGAGACTTGATGCTATTTGGGTGATTATGGATCAGTTGACTAAGTCCGCGCATTTCATTCCAGTTGTGACTACCTATTCTTATGAGCGGTTGCTGAGATCTATATCTGCGAGATTGTTCATCTTCATGGCATGTCGATGTGCATAATTTTTGATCGGGGAACACATTAACATCACTGTTTTAGAGAGCAGCATTTCAACCCCAGACGGACGAATAGTCATAGCGCACCATTCTGATTTTGGAGGATATACTACGCGCTTGTGTTATGGATTTCGAGGGTTCTTGGGATTAGCTTCTATGGTTTGCAGAGTTTGCCTACAATAATAACTATCAATCAAGTATTCAGATGGCTCCTTATGAGGCATTATATGGGAGGCGGTGTCGATCTCTAGTTGGTTGGTTTGAGCAAGGAGAGGCTAGGTTATTGGGTATGGATCTGGTTCAGGATGCCTTAGAAAAGATCAAGTTGATTCAGGATTGGCTTCGCATGGTGCAGTCTAGACAGAAGAGTTACGCTGATCGGAAGGTTCGTGATTTTACATATATGGTGAGGGAGAAGGTATATCTCGTAGTATCGCCCATGAAGGGTGTAATGAGCTTCAGGGAGAAGGGCAAGTTGATCCCTCGGCATATTGCCCCTTTTGAGGTGCTTAAGAGGATTGGGGAGGTGGCCCACAAGATTGCATCGCCACCTAGTCTATCGGGTTGTTCACCCAGTGTTTCATGTTTCCGTACTCCGGAAGTATTATGGTGATCCGTCATATTTTTGGATTTCAGCACAGTTCAGTTAGATGGAGATTTGACTTATTATGTGGAGCCGGTGGCCATTTTGGATCGGCATGTTCGAAAGTTGAGATCAAAGAATATAGCTTCAGTGAAAGTTTGGTGGAGAAGCCACCAAGCCGAGGAGGCTACTTAGGAGACCGAGTGGGAGATGCGGAGCAGCTATCCACACATATTTGAGACTCCAGGTATGATTCTGGACCTGTGCAAGGATGAACGTTTGTTTAAGAGGGGGAGAATGTAACAACCTGGCTGGTTGTTTTGCGTATTGTAGACGCTTTCCCCCATTTATTTCTTATTTTATGTTCATTTGTGGTTTTATGACTTGCCGAGGTGGTTGGTTTGGTTCTGGGGATGTTTCAGAATTAATTGGGACACATAACCCCAAGCATGGAAGCTTAAGTGAAAGGATTGACCGGATGTTAACTTTTTTGTAAACGACTCTAGAATGGAGTTTTGATGGTGCTGATAGCTTTCTATGGTGGTTTTGGACTTAGGCGTATGTCCGTATTGGATTTTGAAGGCCCGTAGGTCGTTTTGGCTTGAATAGGTGAAAGTTGGAAAATTGAAGGTTTGGAAGGACCGAAAGTTGACTTTCTTGATACCGGGCTCGGATTTTTGATTCGAAAGTTGGAATAGGTCCGTTGTGTCATTTATGACATGTGTGCAAAATTTGAGGTCAATCGGAATTGGTTTCATAGGTTTCGGCATTAGTTTTAGAAGTTGTAAACTCATTAGTTTCAATAGGCTTGAATTGGGGTGCGATTCGTGATTTTGATGTTGTTTGATGTGATTTGACGCTTCGACTAAGTTTGTATCATGTTTTAGGATGTGTTGGTATGTCTGGATGGGGTCCCGGGGGCCTCAGGTGAGATTCAGATTGATTTTGGATTTGTTTTGGACTTGGAGCATGGCAAAAGTTTTCTGATGCCTGGTGTGATCGCACCTGCGAGAATGGGCCGCCGGTGCGAAGTCACAAAAGTGACGGGAGGACCGTAGGTGTGGAGGTTGGCTAGGCTAGGAAGTGGCCGCAGGTGCGATGTAATTTTCGCATTTGCGAGCACGAAGGTGCGAAGAAGCTGCCGCAGACGAGTCACCTCAATAAATATCCATCGAGCCAAATAGCTCATACCCACAAAATGCCCGAATATTGACCACAAGCACGCCAAGTGTATAAACACAACCATGGGGAGACAAATAGCACCACGCACTACAGAATGCCAAGCACGACTAAGGTGCAACAAACAACCTGCATCTTGTGAGCCATCTCGCTTATATAACACCACCAGCTGCATAGGATCACAACACATGTGCGAATAATCAAGCCATCTCACAACCCAGATGGAATAAAAGAGTAGCACTTCAAATAGACGATGCTAGGAATATAATCCACTATGCCCGAAGAATCATCCATAAGCAATGTTATGCTGACTAAGCATATCTCATATGGTGCAGAATAGGCATTCACATTAGGCCTACCCACAGACCTCAAAGCCGATTCCAATCATCCCCAAATAGGTATATAACCTTCCAAATATCCACAATGACCCTATCCATGACAAATACGATCGACCGTCAAATCCGGAACAAACTTCCATACTCCACAACCAAAGGAATAGAGTGTCTCTTAGACATAAAATCTCCAATCAGCGACAGTACTAGAATCTCCATACCTGATTTCAATCTCTACCCCTTAAATGACTGACACACCATACTTATACGATCGTCCCACGGGAGATACTGCCACGACCTTCCGAACCAGGTAGCAAAGTCTACACATCCATACCACCAACCGTACTAATTCAGTAATGCAAATCAAGAATCCACAAATTAATACACAATGCCAGTTACACAGAACACCTTTCTCAGGCGACACTAAGATAGCGCCATCATACTCTAAACATTTGAAATCTTCCCCCGCTCCTCTGAGCTCGTGACATTCTTATAAAACACGGACTACAACCTTGACCCTTCACTTCCAATTTCCATACCGCTCACTACACCTATCATGCTGATACGCGAGAGTACAAGAGTTTCATCATAACTCCTAAACCACCAGTAGAATAAATACTTCATCGGCTAGAAACCTTTCACTTAACTCAATTCAGAAGAACAACTACAATGCGCAACCAAATTCCCAACCGTAGAAGATGCAAACCTCAAGTCGTGGTCTAAACTGCCATAACTTTTCCGGTATGCATTTACACATAACCAAGCCATCATAATCAAAGACCTCCAAATCAAATTACGGTGGCTGTCAAGCCCGTACGTACAACCATGAATCACCTGTATAGCCTTACCACACCGAAGGAACTGATCATTTCCACAACCATGCTGATACAAACCATTACTAACCGACTCAACTTCTTCCGATTTACTCTTGACTTGCCCTCGAAATAATAGCCCTATGCAACACATAACGGACCTCAAACAGCACTCATCACGAGCGACCTAAATCACGAGACCACACCATCTCAATGCACATAAGCCATTTTATACCCTCCTCATGCACTTAATAGTTTCTACAGTTGATACACCCATTCTAAAGATCCTCTGCGAATCCGAAGTTGTTTCTCCTATTTCTCTAACACTGCACTGCAAAACCCGATGATAACATAGGAATTCTCCAAGTACCCTTCACACTGTGCTGCAAAACCCAATCCTCAGCCACATAATGAACCCGAAAATCCTGAGGCACCTCACTTAAATTCTTGAGCCCACTAGAACCGTTGTTAAGAGTTTCCCACTCCGACCTGGTCCCGAATATATAGCTTGTAACCAGTGCTCCGTTAGCATACGAATACCCAAAAGAATCAATCGAATGGCTTTCTTTCCTTGCACATTGCCTTCAGAAAGAAGTATCAAATACGGGTCATTTCACAAACTTCCCACAACAATAGAGTGAAATTGTAGCACTCTACCATCAAATTCCTTTATTGACTCACCCCTGTTGTTTTCTCCCCTTAATCATAACTAATCCACCAACATACAGATAACCCAATACTGCCAAGGCATATAACCACGCGACCCAATCGTAGGCGGTAGGCTCCCCCACTTAACTTCTATCACGACCCAAAATTCCAATATGTCATGATAGCGCCTAAAACATGTCACGCCCCGAACTAAAGGAGAGCGACCGGCCCTCAACCGAGTGAACCCAGTCGAGAAAGCCTACATTACATCAACCTCTCATCATAACTCATGCATGATTTATCAAAATATAATTAGATCATGACTTTCATATTGAATACATTTGGCTCAATGGCCTATAAATTTTATTTTTCTCGTGATGGGTACATAGCTTCATAAATATTTGTGAACATAAATTCATGACAAAACTCAAAACTTAAGTACATGACCCACAGTGTACATAGAGCTTCTATGACAATAGATACCTAAGTACATAAAACCAACTAGACTCAAATGCCCATTGGAATTGTAGCGGGCTCACCATAATCTGCTGCGCAGAAGATCCCCTACAAAAGATCCATATCATCTTGTAGAAGTATACCTGCATCCATTAAAAGATGCAGCGCCCCCGAAAAAAGGGACGTGAGTACATGTGGAATAGTACTTATATGTAAGGCAAACCGAACAACATATGAAATCATGGTAATTCAAATGAGAGGCATACGAAGTACATCAAGAACTACGAACTATCCCATAGATTCACATTTCAAGTCTCGTTATGCTTACATCATTTTAAACTTCGTTTAGGATTAACCGAGCCATATGAACTATGCGTGGAATACATAATATAAAGTAATTGAAACAGCATGTACAAACAAGGCCAATGAAAATGGCACATAATGTCTGCGTTAACAATGCATCTTACTAGACCGTCCATATCCCTCTCTTATCTTACCCCTATGCATTTCATAGACCGTCCTTAGTGTTCACATATCATACTATACACCTATGTGTTTCATTGACCATTCATAGGATTTCATACACATTACACATATGTGTTTCATAGACCGTTCATAGGATTCCATACACAATTCACCTATGCATTTCATAGACCGTTCATAGGATTCACATATACCATACAATACACCTGTGTGTTTCATAGTCCATTCACAGTGTTTACTTACACAATACACATGTGCGTTTCAAAGACCGTTCATAGGAATCACATATACAATACAATACACATGTGCGTTTCATAGTCCGTTCACAGTGTTTACTTACAAAATACACCCGTGCGTTTCATAGACCATTCACAGGATTTCATACACAATACACCTATGCGTTTCATAGACCGTTCATAGGATTTCATACACAATACAACTATGCGTTTCATAGACCGTTCATAGAATTCACATATACCATACAATACACCTGTGCGTTTCATAGACCGTTCACAGTGTTTACTTATACAATACACCTATGCGTTTCATAGACCGTTCACATTGTTTACTTACACAATACACCTGTGCGTTTCATAGACCGTTCACAGTATTTACTTACACAATACACCTATGCATTTCATAGACCTTTCACGGTGTTTACTTACACAATACACATGTGTGTTTCATAGACCATTCACAGTGTTTACTTACACAAGTGTTTACAGGATTTGGTTTTGGAGTTGAAGCACGGCAAAAATTTTCTGATGCCTGGTGTGATCGCATCTGAGAGAATGGGCCACCGGTGCAAAGTCATAGAAGCAACGGGAGGACCAGAGGTGTGGAGGTTGGCTAGGCTAGGAAGTGGCCGCAGGTGCGAGGTAATTTCCGCATTTGCGAGCCCGAAGGTGTGAAGAAGCTACCGCAGACGAGTCACCTCAATAAATATCCATCGAGCCAAAATGCTTATACCCACAAAATGATCGAATATCAACCACAAGCATGCCAAGTGTATAAACACAACCATGGGGAGACAAATAGCACCACGCGCTATAGAATGCCAAGCACGACTAAGGTGCAACAAACAACCTGGATCTCGTGAGCCATCTCGCTCATATAACACCACAAGCTACACAGGATCACAACACATGTGCTAATAATCAAGCCGTCTCACAACCCAGAATGCATAAAAGAGTAGTACTTGAAATAGACGATGCTAGGAATATAATCCACTACGCCCGAAGAATCATCCATAAGCAACGTTATGCTGACTAAGCATATCTCATATGGTGTAGAATATGCATTCACATTAGGCCTACCCACGGACCTCAAAGCCGATTCCAATCATCCTTAAATAGGTATATAACCTCCGAAAGATCCACAGTGACCCTATCCATGACAAATACGATCGACCGTCAAATCCGGAACAAATTTCCATAGTCCAACCCCAAAGGAATAGAGATTCTCTCAGACATCAAATCTCCAATCAGCGACAGTACTAGAATCTCCATACCTGATTTCAATCTTTGCCCCTTAAATGACTTATACACCATACTTATACGATCATCCTGCGGGAGATACTATCACGACCTTCCGAACCAGGTAACAAAGTCTATACATCTATACCACCAACCGTACTAATTTTGTAATGCAAATCAAGAATCCACAAATCAATACACAATGCCAGTTACACAAAACACCTTTATCAGGCGACACTAAGATAGCGCCAGCATACTCAAATCTTCCCCCGCTCCTCTGAGCTCGTGACATTCTTATAAAAAACTAACCGCAACCTTGCCCCTTCACTTCCAATTTTCATACCGCTCACTGCACCTATCATGCTGATGCGCGAGAGTACAAGAATTTCATCATAACTCCTAAACCACCAGTAGAATTAACACTTCATCAGCTAAAAACCTTTCACTTAACTTATTTCAGAAGAACAACTGCAACGCGCAACCAAAATTCCTAACCGTAGAGGATGCAAACCTGTGCATTTTATAGACCGTTCACAATGTTCACTTACACAATACACATGTGCGTTTCATAGACCATTCACAGTTCTTACTTACACAATACACCTATGCTTTTCAGAGACCGTTCATAGTGTTTACTTACACAATACACTTGTGCGTTTCTTAGACTATTCACAATGTGATTCTGCGGCCGCATAGTGGGGTGCAGAAGTGCATTTCTTCTGCCCAAATTTTTCCTTTACTTTTTGGTGCATTGTTTATACAATCCTCAAACACGTAAGCCTACTCCGGCACCACGAAACCTTGAATTCATTTGTGAAATTTTACGGGGTGGCTTTACACTTAAATACTTCAAAATTTTCCGGGGTATTACAAAACACTTACAAGGAAAGCCGATAATCACATAACAACTAAGAATTTGAATTAAAAAACATGATTTAATAAGCACAACAACGAAATATCTCATAAATATATGATAAAAACAACTGTAACTCTACTACAACCATCCCAAAACCTGGTGTCAACCAAGTACATGAGCACTACTAAGTATCAACATAGCCAAAACTCTAGTCCAACTATCTGAATAATAGAATAGTATAAAAAGGCATAAAAGAAAGGAGAGTCAAGGTCTCCGGACATCACAGCAGCTACCTCCGAAGTCTCCAATCAAGCACTGGTAACGATCTAGCAATCATCGCGTCTAGATATACCTGGATCTGCACACGAAGTGTAGAGTGTAATATGAGTATAACCATCGAACTATTTTGAACTTCTTAACTGTTTTTCACCTCTTAGATTTTGATATCACAAAGGATATGTGAATGAAGTTATTTTTTTCCAACAGATGGCATCTATCCAAAAAACCTAAAGATCCTAATGTGCCTAAAGCACTACGTAAACCTCCTTCAACGCCCGTTGCAGTACCTACAATACTAGGGGAGAGATATTATGTGTTTAGATATTGATTTAATGCCCCTACTTATCGGAAGTAGAACCATGATTTGAAGGGTTTAATTACAACTTTCTTGATGATATGCTCAGAGCATGCGTGATTGACTTCGGAGGGCAGTGGGATCGATTTTTTCCTTTGGCCGAGTTTGCTTACAACAATAGTTATCAGTCCAGCATCGAGATGGCTCAATTTTAGGCTTTATATGGTCGGTGATGTCGTTCGCCCATCGGATGGTTTGAGCTCGGCGAGGCTAAGTTATATGGTACTGATTTGGTGAAGGATGCCTTGGAAAAGGTAAGGTTGATTCAGGAGCGACTTCACACAGCACAGTCCAGACAGAAGAGTTAGGCGGATCAGAAGGCACGCGATTTATCATTTATGGTGGGCGAGAAGGTTCTCTTGAAAGTCTCCCCGATGAAGGGGATCATGAGGTTAGGGAAGAAGGGCAAGTTGAGCCCAAAGTTTATAGGTTCATTTGAGGTGTTGAGACAAGTTGGGGAGGTTGCTTTTGAGCTTTCTTTGCCTCCCAGTCTATAGGGAGTTCATCCGGTTTTCTACGTGTCTATGCTCCGGAAGTATCATCCCGACAGGTCGCATGTGTTAGACTACGACACGGTTCAGTTAGATGAAGGCTTGGGTTATTAGGAGGAGCCAGTTGCCATTGTTGACAAGCAGGTTCGCCAGTTGAGGTCCAAGAAGATTTTTGCTGTAAAAGTTTAGTGGAGAGGCCAACCGATCAAGGAGGCGACTTGGGAGGCCGAGGAGGACATGCGGAGCAGATATCCGAACTTGTTCATCACTCCAAGTATGATTCTAGACCCGTTCGAGGGCGAACGTTTGCTTAAGAGTTGGAGAATATAACCACCCGACCGGTCGTTTTGCTATTTTGTGACTTGCGGAGATGGTTAGTTCGGGTTTGGAAGGGTTCGGGTTGAAATCAGAACACTTAGTTCCTTATTATTAGCTTTAAAGGTTTAAGTTTGACTTGGGTCAATATTTTTAGTAAACGACCTCAAAACATGGATTTGATGATCCCAATAGGTTCGTATGATAATTTTGGACTTGGGCGTATGTTCGGATCGGATTTTGGATGACCCGGGAGCGTTTCAGCACATAAAGTTGAAAGTTGGTGCATTGAAGGTTTTAAAGTTCTTTAAATTTGGTTTGGAGTAGGTTTTGGTATTATCGAGGTCCGTTTGGGATTCTGAGCCCGAAAATAGTTCTGTATGGTGATTTAAGACTTGCACGTAAAATTTGGTATCAGTTTAAGTATGATTCGGCGCGTTCGGAGCAAGTTGGAAGAACTTGAAGTTCATAAGTTGATTTGATTTGGTTTAGGGAGTGATTCTTAGTTTTGGTGTTGTTTTTCGTGTTCGGAGGGTTCGAGCGATTCCGTCTCATGTTTACAAACTTGTTGGTATGTTTGGACGAGGACTCGGGGGCCTTGGGTGCTACTCGGACGATGTACGGATCGAGTTAGAGCTTGAAAGGGGCTGCTGGTGCACCAGTTCTGGTGTGCCTGCACCTGCGAGCTTTTGGCTGCAGGTGCGAGCTCTTGGCCGCATAAGTGGCTTTGGGTATATGGCTAGTGGTCTGCAAAAGCGGAGAAACATCCTCATAAGCGGCCTCGCTTCTGCGATGAGAAGTTCGTAGGTGCAAGAAGAGTCTGGCCAGGCCTGGACCGCGGATGCGCTCCACTCTCCGCAGAAGCGGGAGCCTGTCTGCAGAAGCGGAGTCAGCCATCCTGGGCTAGGACCGCACTTGCGATGGCTTTTCCGCAGATGTGGCCCTAGGTCCGCAGAAGAGAAAATGCTGGAGGTAGTGAGGTCCATTTAATACGACACTTAGGCCATTTTGGTTCATTTATTTCACTTCTTGGGCTATTTTTGGAGCTTCTTAGAGAGGGATTTCCACCTTGCTATTGAAGGTAAGTAGTTCCTACCCAATGTAAGTTAAATACATAGATTATGGGTATATTTTAACATGTAAAATTATGGGTTTAGGCAAAAAACTTAGGTTTTGATAATAATCAGATTTAATCACGAAAATGATTATGGAATGGGATGAACATTATATATTTGAGTTTGTGAGGTTATGAGTAACAACTATCTTTGAAAAATTTTGGAATCCGGGCACGTGGGCCCGGGGTGAATTTTAGGAATCTTCCAACTTGGCTTGGGTAATTACTCTAATAGTTAAATTATGAACTTTTGAACATGTATTGATTAATTTATATAACATTTTACTAGTTTCGGGTTGTTTGGCACCGAGTTAAGGATTTAAAGCATATTTGTGGATTGAAAGTGAGCTTGAGAACGAGTTAAGTCAGGTCCTGCACGGTTAGTGCAGAAGTGTAGCATGAGTACATAAATAACATGTACCCAGTAAGTATTCAGTCTAACCTCGAAGAAGTACTGACGAGGGGTCGACATCGACACTTACTATGGGCCAATAATAAAATGTAGGAATTATAAACAAGTATGGAACATGAAAATAATAATAATAATAATAATAATAATAACACAACACCAAACAGTGAATAAATGGTTCCTTAACTAATGATAAAATTCCAAGAATTCCTCTAGCCAACACCTACTACTCCCAATTCAATTTCTGTCATTAAATGAATTATATCCTCACAAGCCATGAAATAATATTAAGTGTAATCATGCTGTAAGATTTACATCATGCCGAGGGCCTCTATCTGATATAATGGAGACAGGCACACCATGCAACCGAATAATCTCCTGAATGTAAATCTGGGCCAATCTCTCTGAAGAATACATGGTCACCAACGAAATGAAGTGTGCCGACTTGGTCAACCTATCGACAATGACCCAAACTGTGTCAAACTTACACAAGGTCCGCGGTACCCCAACTACGAAGTCTATAGTAATGCGCTCCCATTTCCAGTCATGTATAACCATCTGCTCGAATAGGCCACCTGGCTTCTAATGCTCGTACTTAACCTGCTGGCAATTAAGGAACCTCGCTACATACTCAACTATGTCCTTTTTCATCCGCCTCCACCAATAGTTCTGCCTCAGGTCGCGATACATCTTTGTAGCACCTGGATGAATAGAATACCGAGAACTGTGCGCCTTCTCTAGAATCTTTTCCCTCAACCTATCAATATTAGGGACACATAGATGACCATGGAGTCACAGAACACCATCCTCACCGATAGTAACCTCCTTAGCACCACCCTGTAGTACCGTCTCTCTGAGAACTAATAAGTGTGGATCGTCGTACTGGCGAGCCTTGATCTGCTCGAATAGTGAAGATTTGGCGACGATGCATGCAATAACTCAACTGGGCTGTGAAATATCCAACCTCACAAGTTTGTTAGCCAAGGACTTAATGTCCAAAGCTAATGGCCTCTCCTCCTCTAAAATGAATGCCAAACTATCCATACTCTCCGCCTTTTCTTCTCAAGGCATCCACAACCACATTCGCTTTTCCCGGATGATAAAGGATGGTAATATCATAATCTTTTAGTAACTCAAGCCACCTGCGCTGCCTCAAATTGAGATCCCTCTACTTGAACAAGTGCTGCAAGCTGTGATGATCGGTGTAAACCTCACAGAATACCCCATAAAGATAATGCCTCTAGATCTTAAGAGCATGAACTATCGCGGCCAACTCCAAATCGTGCATGGGGTAATTCTTCTCGTGGGGCTTTAACTGTCGTGAAGCATATGCAATAATTTGCCCCTCCTGCATCAATACACAACTCAGGCCAATGCGTGAAGCGTCGCAATACACAGTATACATCCCCGAACCGAAAGGCAATACTAATATTGGTGCTGACGTCAAGGCGGTCTTAAGCTTCTGAAAGCTCGCCTCGCAATCATCGGACCATCGGAAATGGGCACCCTTCTGGGTCAATCTATTCAAAGGTGATGCAATAGATGAGAAGCCCTCAATGAACCGATGATAATAACCTGCTAACCCAAAGAAGCTCCTGATCTCGGTCGCTGTGGTAGGACGAGGCCAACTCTGAACTGCCTTGATCTTCTTGGGATCCACCTTAATACCCTAGCCTGATACAACATGCCCTAAGAATGCCACAGAATCTAACCAAAATTCACACTTGGAGAACTTAGCATATAACTTCTGTTCCCACAAGGTCTGAAGCACCACTCTCAAATGATGCTCGTGCTCCTCCATGCTATGCGAGTAGATCAAAATGTCATCAATGAAGAAAATGACAAATGAGTCAATATATGGCCTAAACACCCGATTCATCAAATCCATGAACGTCGTTGGGGCGTTAGTCAACCCGAAGACATCACTAGAAGCTCATAGTGGCCATATCTAGTCCGGAAAGCCGTCTTCGGAACGTCCGAATCACGAATCTTCAACTGATGGTACCCCGATCTCAAGTCAATCTTAGAGAACATCCTGGCACCCTGCAACTGATCAAATAAATCATCAATGCGCAGCAACGAGTACTTGTTCTCTATGGTAACTTTGTTCAACTAATGGTAATCAATGCACATCCGCATAATCCCATCTTTCTTCTTCACAAATAACACTGGTGCACCCCAAGGCGATACACTCGGTCTGACGAACCCCTTTGCTAGTAACTCCTCAAGCTGTTCCTTCAACTCCTTCAACTCTTTCGGAGCCATGCAGTACGATGGAATAGAGATAGTCTGGGTACTTGGAGCCAAATCAATGTAGAAATCGATATCACGACCTGGTGGCATGCCTGGAAGATCAAAAGGAAACACATCGGAGAACTCCCAGACCACAGTCACTGAATCAATTGCCGGGGTCTCTATGGTAGTATCTCGAACATAGGCTAGATAAGCCAAACAACCCTTCTCGACCATGTGTCAAGCCTTAAGAAAATAGATAACCCAACTAGATGCACTGACAGACGAACCCTTCCACTCCAATCTAGGCAACTCTGGCAACGCCAAGGTAGCAGTCTTGTCATGAAAATCAAGGAAGGCGTGATACGGAGACAACCAATCCATACCTAGGATAACCTCAAAGTCAGTCATATCAAGCAACAAAAGGTCCGCACTAGTCTCATAACCACTGAAGGTAATAATGCAGGACCGATAGATCTGATCCACAACAACAGAATCACCCACCAGTGTGGACACATAAACAGGAGTACCCAAGAACTCACGAGGAACACCCAAGAAATGAGCAAACAGAGATGAAACATATGAATATGTAGACCCTAGATCAAATAGTACCGAAGCATCCCTACCGCAGACATAGATAATACATGTGATCACGACATCTGAGTCCATTGCATATGGTCTGGCCGAAAAAGCATAGAATCTAGCTAGAGAGCCACCTGATTGGCCTCCACCTGATTGACCTCCACCTCTAGGATGACCCCTACCCACCTGCCCTTCGCCTCTGGGCGGCCGGACGGCTGGCGTGACAGTTGGTGCTGTAATCATAGGCTGATGACCCTACTGTACTGCCTTGCCTCGAAGTCTGGGATAAAACCTCTTCATGTGGCTAGGATCCCCGCACTCGAAACGGTGGACTGCTGACCTGAAGTCTGACCCTGATGGCTTGAATACCCACTGGAGGAACCCTGAATAGTTGGTGGGCGGTAGGAACTCTCTGGCATGGCACTGAAATGGGGTCGCACTGGATCACCCCGAGGAGGCAGCAGTACTGGATATGTGGGCCTGCTAGACTGACCACCACTAAATCCTCCAGAATAACGGAACGCTTGTCTTGTGGCATATGCATGCTCTCGGCTTCGTTGACAAACACCCTCGATCCTCTAAGCTATCTCCACAACTAGCTCGCAAGAAGTCCCCACCTTAACCTCTCGGGCCATAGTAGCCTGGATACCAGAGTGCAAACTTGAACAAACCTCCGCACTCTCTCTATTCATCAAATGCATGAATGTTGCTGGGGCATTGGTCAGCCCAAAAGACATCACCAAGAACTCATAATGACCATATCGGGTCTTGAAAGGCATCTTAAGAATATCCGAGTCCCTGATCTTCAATTGGTAATAACCTGAACGGAGATCAATCTTGCGAGGAGAACCTGTTAGTCTGCCGAGAAGATAGGACTGCCACCATCTATGGACCTTGCCCTCTAACTGAAAGGTGGTAAAGTCCACCCTATGGGACTCCAATATCCTCATGTTGTGTAGTTTGTCCCTGCACCGATTAATAAAGTCATGGGGGTCTTCATGTCACTCACCTCAAAAGATAGGAGGATGTAGACTGGTCCATCTGTCCAATAGCTTATACAGTTTGCCAGTCGCAGCTGGTCTGGGTTCAGGTATAGCTGCTGCAACTGGCTGAGCTCCACCCACGGGTAGTGCACCCGAGGTCTGATACACGGCTGCTACATGCCCTAGATCTTGAGCGGTAGGGGTCTGTGCTCACCCCCGCGCTTGAGATGTGGCTGGGTATGCTAGAAATAAACCAGCCAGAGTCATAAAACCATGAACCGTAGCATATAGCCCATGACCTCCTGGAATCCCGGTGCAGACATGAAATCCACTAGGGCTGGATCTGCTGCAGGCACCTCGTCCTGCTCTTCGATAATAGGGTCCTCTACGGGATCTACTTGTGGCACAACTGGAGCAACTCTAGGACGTCCTCGTCCTCTGCCACAAGCTGGAGCCCTCCCTCGGCCTCTGCCTTGGCCTCTAACAACAGAGGGAGCATCTCCTCCATGATCGGGCACATCTGCCGTGCGCGTTCTCACTATCTATGAGAGAATAAGAGAAAGATACTTAGCACAACATCAACTACATGATAGCAGATGAAGAAAGAGTAGTTTCCTAACACCCTATAGCCTCTCGAAGATAAGTACGGACGTCTCCGTACCGATCCGCAAGACTCTATTAGGCCTGCTCATAACTTGTGAGACCTATGTGAACCTAGGGCTCTAATACCATGTTGTCACGACCCTATTTTCACCTATAGGTCATGATTGTCATGCCCCAAAATCGAGGAGAACGACCGACGCTCAACCGAGTGAACCCGGCCGAGCAAGCCTATTAGATTTTCTTCTACCCAAACTTATTCATGAAAAAAGAGAATATATATATTTTTGTTAATCAAACAATAAAATGATCATGTCTGCAATACCAATTTCTTACCATTAGTTACTTCATTTTAAAGTCTCAATTCCACACACATTTTTCATAATCTAAAGTGGAAATAATAACTCAAGCACAACATAACGAGTTTGACTTCCCCAGCACTAATATATAACCCACACTATGTCTACGGAGCCTCTATATATAAATAAGAGTACAATAATAATGCCGGCAACAAGGCCCCGGCTATACCTTAACAGAATACACAAAGAACACAAGATACATGACCCCGGGATGAAGTGGGGCTCACCAAGTCAGCTTGGAAGAAGATGTATGGCTATCACTGATAAATATCTCCTGCTGTGGAACCACCTGCATCCATTTAAAGATGCAGCGCCCCCGGTAAAAGAGACGTTAGTACTGTCGAATAGCACTAGTATGTATAACTAAACACCCTCTCAATAGAACAAATAATATTACAAGAAGGAATAAACATAAAATCAATGAAAGTCTCGAACAATACCAAAACATCAAGTTTCACGTAAATTCACATATTTTCAGATTTGTGATTCTTAGCACCGATACACCATTGTTCACAATACCATTATTCACAATACCAATACCACCGTACTCTTAGCACGGAGTCTGATCACGACCCGATCGGCTAGGCTATCTCTTTAGAGATATCAACCACAATCACTCTCAATATCAATACCCCCGTACCTTTAACACGGAGTCCGATCACGACCCGATCGGCTAGGCTTAGAGATATCAACCACAATCACAAATTCAATTACAATTTCCAGCACAATCACCACCATGTGTGCGGCATGGTGTCCGATCACGCCCAGATCGGCTAGGCTGTCTTATTCGAGACAACAACCTTTTTATATCAATTATCACATTTTATACTTCTTTCACATCTTTTCGTTTCATTGGCACTAGTGGCCACAATTATAAAATCATTCTTGGCACATTGGCCGTATTTAGTATTTCATGCTCACCTTTTCACTTTCAAACATCAACATCATCAACACCACTAACAACAATTTAAATCAAGGTGTGTAATACACATGTGAGCAATTAAGAGTCTAAGGTACATAGAGATATTTCACAAAATTTGGCATAATGGCCTTCGTTTGAACTTGACTTGAAGTCGAAACATCATTAATGCACAACCCATACTTGAACACATCCTCAAATTGATAACATAATATGAATAAAGCATTTAGGATACTTATTGTACAAATATCTTTTAACACAAACTTACTCGGAATAGCCAATTTTATAATGAACCACTCGGGTCTTACATAATTTACATGAATATCGTGGGATTCAATTCTAAGAGAAGAGTTTAGCCAACATACCTCAATTAAGCTTCCTTAAACTCTAAAATGTTCCGAAATTCTTAACAACTTCAATCTATTTTAGAAATATAAAAAATTGAACCAAAATTAGGAAGATGCTCATGGTTCTAGCTCATTTGAGTATTTTTTCAAACATTAGGTGTACATTACGATTTCAAGGTCCTTTTATGGAGAATTCCATCATCCCACAACCCAATCTTTACCATTTTTAGCTCAACAATCTTCCTACACCCTTTGATAATACATGCATGAAAAATAAACAACTCTCATGCCCAAATATTATCTTGCTAATTACCCATTTCTAGACAAAATTCGAAATTGAGGGTTAGGGTGTAGAATCTTACCTCTAGGATGAATACCTAGTGAGTTTCTCTTCTTAATCTTCCAAAATTTGAGCAAGAATTGAAGAACAATTATTGAGGAACACCTTCTCACTCTAGGGCACTCTCTCTCACTCTAAAATGGCCCAAAGGTGTATTTAACGAAGTAGAGTTGGGTTTCAAAAACCCAAAAATGGAGCTCCGGAACAAGGTCTGCGATCGCCGCATATGCGATCGCATAATCGATATGCGGACCGCATATCGATCGCATAATTGGTGTCCAAAATCGGCAAAAATCTATCTGTGTTTGCGGTCACTATGCGGCCCGCAGACCTGTTCTGCGGTCGCATAATGAACCGCAGAACAGTTCTGTGGTCGCATAGTCGACTGCAGAATAGCATCCAAACTGACCCTCTCCTACCTCACTTTTGCGGCCATTATGCAGCCCGCAGAGTGATTCTGCGGTCTCATAATGGACCGCAGAAATGCATTTCTCTTCTAAAATTTTTCTGGCACCATGAAACATTATTTTTCCTTTGCAAAATTTTACAGGGCCTTACAGTGATGGCGCCCAACGTCGTCGCCAGGCAAGACAACGGTGAACTAGCCATGTACTTATTCTTTTTAACATTTTAGAAATGGTTGATTTTAATTATTAAATAAGTGAGAGGTGAGAAATTGAATAAAAATAAAGTGTGAGCAATTATAAAGTCAAGTGTAGTGAAATAAATACCCAAAAATGATCAAATGTCTACTAGCATAATTCCAAGACCTGGTGTTGCAATTGTATGAGCTACTATTAGAATATACAAAATACTAACTCCCGTCTGAAGTAGAGTAGATAGAAAATAAATACAAAAGTGAGACTTCAGGTGCTGCAGAACGGACTCAGAAGCAGCTCACCAATAAGTCTCGGAGTATCAGAGGTGCGTGCTGGGATGAATACCAGATGCACCTGCCTCAGGTCCCGCACGGTTAGTGCAGAAGTGTAGCGTGAGTACATAAACAACATGTACCCAGTAAGTATCCAGTCTAACCTCGAAGAAGTAGTGACAAGGGGTCGACATCGACACTTACTATGGGCCAATAATAAAATGCAGGAATTATAAACACATATGGAACATGGAAATAATAATAATAATAATAATAACACAACATCAAACAATGAATAAATGGTTCCTTAATTGATGATAAAATTCCAAGAATTCCTGTGTCATTAAATGAATTATATCCTCACAAGCCATGAAATAATATTAAGTGTAATTAGGTTCCGAGTATTATCACGCACGATTTATGCCGAGGTAGTACGGCCCGATCCAAAAATGTACAGTGTACACTACCGAGGGTCAAACGACACAAACCATAGATACATCTATTAACCTGCCGAGGCGAACAGCCCGCTCCCATGAGAGTAGAGAAGTTTTTCCTTGCTCGCGGAAGTACTTGCGATGCGAGTGGACATGTATTTCTTAGAGTTATTATATATTCCTCAATTCTTCCCAAAAATAAGAAATCTAAATTGGAGAGTTTCAACCTTACAATCCCTAATCTCAGCTTTATTTTAGACAATTAATATGCATAATAAACATAACAGTACAATCAAGGCATGATGTAAATCTAAGACTACCCGGACATCTCATGGAATATAGCTACGCACGAACTCTCGTCACCTAGTTCGTACGTAGCTCCCCACACAAGTAATTCACAACACAAATACACTTAAGGGGATGAGTTCCCTCTTACAAGGTTAGACAAGAGACTTACCTCGTTCTCAAGCTCACTTTCGATCCACAAATATGCTTTAAATGCTCAAATCGGTTCCAAACAACCCGAAACTAGTCAAATGTTATATAAATTAATCAATACATGTTCAAAAGTTCATAATTTAACTATTAGAGTAAGTATCCAACCCAAGTTGGAAGATTTCTAAAATTCACCCCCTGGCCCACTTGCCCGGATTCCAAAATTTTTCAAAGATAGATATTACCCATAACCTCACGAACTCAAATATATAATGTTCATCCCATTCCATAATCATTTTCGTGGTTAAATCCCATTTTTATCAAAACATATGTTTTTCGCCTAAACCCATAATTTTCACAATTTTACATGTTAAAATCTACCCATAATCTATGTATATAATTTATATTGGGTAGTTAGCTAGGTAGAAATCCCCCTCTAAGAAGCTCCAAAAATCGACCAAGAAGTGAAATAAATGAACCAAAATGGCCTAAGCCCTGTATTAAATGGACCTTGCTGCCTCCAGCATATTCCTTTCTATGGACCTTTGACCGCATCTGCGGAAAAGCCATCACAGGTGCGGTCCTAGCCCAGGCTGGCTGACTCCGCTTCTGCGGACGGGCTCCCGCTTCTACGAAGAGTGGAGAGCATCTGCGGTACAGGCCTGGGCAGCCTCTTCTCGCACCTGCAGACTTCTCATCGTAGAAGTGAGGCCGCTTCTGCGGACCACTGGCCACACGCCCAAAGCCACTTCTACAGCCAAGAGCTCACACCTGCAATCTTTTGGCCATAGTGCGGGCTCGCACCTGCGGCCAAAAGCTCGCAGGTGCGGGAACACGAGAATTGGTGCACCAACAGCCCCTTTCAAGCTCTAACTCGATCCGTGCATCGTCTGAGTAGCACCCAAGGCCCCCGAAGCCCCGTCCAAACATACCCAGAAGTTAGTAAACATGAGATGGACTCACTTGAACCCTTGGAATGCCGAAAACAAAACCAAAACTAAGAATCACACCCTAAACCAAATCAAATCAACTTATGAACTTCAAGTTCTTCCAACTTGCTGCGAACGCACCGAATCATACTTAAACTATCCGGAATGATACCAAATTTTGCGTGCAAGTCATAAATCACCATACATTACTATTCCTAGACTCAGAATCCCAAACGGACCTTGATAACATCAAAACCTACTTTAAACCAAATTTAAAGAACTTTAAAACCTTCAATGCGCCAACTTTAAACTTTATGCCCCGAAATGCTCACGGGTCATCCAAAACCCGATCCAAACATACGTCCAAGTACAAAATCATCATACAAATATATTGGGACCGTGAAATTCCGGTTTTGAGGTCGTTTACTAGAAATATTGACCCAAGTCATACTTTTCCACACGCTGCACAGACAAGTCACGTACCATATATAACAACCGCACGGACCGGTCTATCATAATCCAACCCGCACGGACCACTCACGTGCTATAAATCCAATCCATATCACGCAGAAAGCATATACAAGGATACATGGACATGAATAGTGGATCTCGAATCACATACTCATGGACTAATATAAGTGACATGCTAAGGTGTATGTATGTGCAAAGTGTACTACCATAGCTCAAATTAGGCGATTATGCCAGTCATGACCCAATTCCTACTATAGGTTGTGATGGCGCCCAACGTTGCCGTTAGGCAAGCCAACAGTAAACTATAAACTAAATTATTCATTTTATTACTTTTAAAATCATAAATTTTATTAGATAAATAAATTAAAGCATTAAAATCATAAATACGTACAATTTTAGTAAGACACAAAAATACAAAAGTGACAATATTAAGCAAAACCTCAAACAATTACTAGAACATCCCAAAATCCGGTGTCACAAGTGCATGAGCATTTACTAGGAGGTACAACAATAATAAAACATCTGTCTAGAATATAAGTTAGACAGGATGAAGTAAATAAATATGATGGAGACTCTGTGTGCTGCAGATCGTATCATGAAATACAGCTCACCATAAAGTCACCTCGACAACTGCACCTACGCGCCCAAATGACTATCAGAAATATACATGCACATTAAGTGCAAAGTATAGCATGAGTACGTTAATCAACGCGTACCCAGTAAGTATCTAACCTAACCCCAGAGAAGTAGTGATGAAGGATCAACATTGACACTTACTAGTGGTCCAATAAATAAGATACATGAATTATAAGTAGACATGAAATACAAGAGTATCAGTGGAATAAGAAACAGTAATTAATGTGAGCCTTTAACAAAATATCAATTTAAAATTTTCATATACCACTGGCCATCTCAACAAATAAGAATCGTCAAGTAAATATCGACCTTAAGCCATGAAAGAAATATTGTGTAATTGCCAAATCCCAATTGAAGGGGGAATCTTGTGGATGTTCGGACTACTAGGGATTTGCGCACGAATTATATCGATGTTGTTCGGCCCGATCCATATAGTCGTGTACGTACACTGCCGAGGTCGTACGGCCCGATCCATGGATGCATCTCATATATATATATATATATATATATATATATATATATATATATATATATATATATATATATATATATATATATATATATACACACACACACACACACAAGATTCAGCCCGATCCCCAGGAAGAGAAGAAACTTATCGAATTACGAGCTACATGTTTGCAACATAAAAATAGGAACATAAAGTAATCATGACTTTCACTAACATTCGAATATCTCGTCAAAAATCTCAAGGTAATGAGGTTCGATCTACCATGATCTCTAATCATATTTCATTTATAAGTCTTAGGTAATTAAACTAACAAGTTGAGTTCAGATAATACAAATATTGCATGATAAAGTCCAAAGTCTACCCGAACATAAACATGATATTAGCTATGTATGAACTCTCGTCACCTCGTATGTACGTGGCTCCCACAACAAGTAGCACATAACAAATACACCACTTACGGGGTAGTTTCCCCCTCACAAGGTTAGACAGGAGACTTACCTCGCTCCGAAGTTCCATAACCGGCTCCAACACCTCACTAACACCTCAACCGATGCCCATCGATCCGAAACTAGTCAAACAACTTACAGACCAATCAAAATATACCCCAATACTCATAATTTAACAATTTATTAAAATTTCCAACTCCGCTCGAAAAGTCAACCCTCGGGCCCACATGCCCGAATTCTGAAAAGTTTCGAAGATAATTACTGCCCTAACACCACGAACTCAAATTAATTTATTCCTAATTTCATGTCCAATTTCGTGGCAAAAATCCAAATATACAATTCCTAGGTTTTCTTCGAAAACTCTTAAATTTCCACCAATTTTCATGTTCAAAATCTATATATGACTCATGTATTTAGCTCGCAATGCATAGAAGTTTATTACCTCAGGATGGATAATGAAGTTCGCTCCTCCCAATCACCCAAAAACGCCCAAGCAAGAGAGAAATGAGTTGAAAATGAGAAAATCCTGACCTTGCAAAATACTTATTGAGGTAACTCGTCACTGTTTTCAATCCAAGGTTAGTTCTGTTACTTATTGAGTACATAGATACTTGAATTTGACTCGATTGTTAGCCGGACTATGTACCGTTTTGCAGCTGTCAGAGCATTAAGTCTCCTCATGTCGGGAGTGTCTCTCCGCGATAGGAGTAGTTGACTTGTAGAATGCATCTCCGCTTGATGGGAGAAGTTGCATTAAAATGTAAAGTATATCCGCGTGATGGGAGTGGTTGCATTGAAATGTAAAATATCTCCGCACGATGGGAGTTTTTGACTTGAAAAATGAAATAATGCCCGTAAGCTGCATGAGCAAAATGTTAAAATATTCGAGATAACAATAAAGAAACAAGGAGCATGCCCAAGAGGTACTCTTGACTGTGAAACTAAATTGCGGCCGTCGATTGGCGAAATGTTGGTGACGAGGTTTGCAGCTATCTATTCCGATCTCAGATGTGGCAGAGTGGTGGTGCAGATCTCTCTCATTGGCGAAGTGAATAGTTTTCTTTATGCAAGGCTTCGATTGGCGAAGTCGATGACTCGATTTGTACAGGGTGCTTTGAGTCATTGAGTTGACGATTTGCTATATATAGGGCTTAAACTAGCGAAGCCGACAACTGGATTTTGTATAGGGCATTTCGATTGAATGAGCTGAAGATTTGCTATATACAAGGCTTCAACTAGCGAAGTCGACTGCTCGATTTTGTACAAGGCACTTCGATTGATTGAGCTGGCGGTTTACTATATACAATATGCTCCGGTTGGCGAGGCCAACAACTTTTTTACACAACACGCTCTATTCAGTTGAGCAAGCGATTTGTTATATACAATATGCTTCACTTGCATCAGCGGCCCTTTTCCAAAATACCTGCAAAGGATCTTAGAGTTAGTTTAGTTATATGTAAGAGAAAATTTGAATAAGTAAAGAGGAATAATAGTGGCGGATCCGACATTTTACCCATTGTATTCAAGCATTTCCTTATATCATGTTCGCCCTGCATTCAAAGAATTCTTAGCAGGTGGGGTGTTGGTTTGTGATGACCGTAGTTATTGCTTTTCCCCGGTCCTAATGAGGTCACGCCATGAAGTTTGGTAGGTGGAACGAATTATGACATTTTAGAAAATATTTTGAAAAGCTTTTATCTTATGGCAAATGCTGTTGTTCTAGATTATGACATATTTAGGAAGTTCCTGAATTGCGAGCGTTGTTTCTAGAAAACTCTGTCCTGTTGATGTCGATCCTCTAAGATGCTTCTGACAACATGGATTCTTGCCACTGTGACTGTGTCCTAATCTAGACTAATGCATTGCACTAGTTTTCCTATGATTATGACCGAACCCTTTCAGGTTGCCTACGTATCCAAAACAGAATCAGGTCAAAACGTAGTTCTATTACAACAGATGCAAAATGAGGAGATTGAAAATGAAGTGGCTGACTCTGACTAGGACTGCCTACGTATCCAAATGGAATCAGGCCAGAACGTAGTTCAATTACAAAAGATGACTGAATTCAATGAGGATTTCCTACGTATTCCTTCCAAAGAAAATCAAGTCGTGGCGTAGTTCAAAGTACATACAAAATGGTATTTGGATTTTCTATTACAAAAGAAGGGGAGGGAGAGAAACCGAACCCTGCGTGGGTTGCCTACGTATCCCTCCGTGGGAAGTCAGGTCGAGCGTAGTTCTGTTACAACCAAAACCTAACTCTATTATCCTTAAACATAGTATCTCTTGATTGCGTCTGAGTTGATAGGCTTTGTGCTGACTCTTCCATCCATCTCTGCGAAGATCAGAGCTGCTCCAGACAACACTTGGTGAACCATGTAAGGACCTTCCTAATTCGGCGCAAACTTTCCTTTGGCTTCCTCTTGATGAGGGAATATTTTCTTCAAAACCAATTGCTTCGGTATAAACTAGCGAGGTTTCACTCTTTTGTTGAATGCATTGGCCATCCTATTTTTATACAGTTAACCATGGCATACTGCGTCCATTCTCTTCTCGTCAATGATGATGAGTTGCTTCTGAATGACCCGTATCCATTCTGCATCGTCTAACTTGGCTTCTTGAATGGTCTTTAAAGATAGTATCTCGACCTCAGCGGGTATCACAGCTTCAGTGCCATATACCAACATGTATGGCGTTTCCCAGTGGATGTCCTTATGGTGGTCTGATAACCCAGTAAGGCGAAGGATAATTTCTCATGCCATTACCTATGATTGTCCACTATCTTTCGCAGAATCCTTTTGATGCTTTTTTTTGGCTGCTTCAACTGCTCCATTCATTTGCGGTCTATAGGTTGTATAGTTACGGTGGACAATTCTGAACTTCTCACAAATTTCCCTCATGAGGACAGTCTTGAGGTTAGCTGCATTGTTAGTGATGATTGACTCGGGTATCCCAAATCGGCAAACTATATTGTTACGGATGAAATCTGCCACTACTTTCTTCATGATGATCTTGTATGTAGAAGCTTCGACCCATTTGGTGAAGTAATCAATTGCTACCAAGATAAAGCGATGCCCTTTTGATGTAGCAGGCTCTATAGGTCCGATTACGTCCATGCCCCAAGCGGCAAACAGCCAAGCGAACCCATTACATTCAGCTTATTAGGCGGAACCCCGATGAAATCCCCACGGATCCGGCACTGGTGACACTTCTGCACATAGCGGATACTATCGCTTTCCATGGTCATCCGAAAGTATCCGGCTCTTAAAATCTTCTTGGCTAAGGTGAAATCGTTCATGTATGGCCCGCACATCCCTGCATATATTTCTTCTAGTAGTCTGGCTGCTTCAACGACATCTACATATCTTAATAGACCCAAGTCTGGGGTCCTCCTATATAGGACATCCTCTGGATATTCTCTTATTTCAAGGAATCTTTTGATGTCATAGTACCATGGCTTACCATCTGGCTCTTCGTCTACATAAAAATAGTATGCATGTTGATGCCTAATCTCTATCTCAATAGGGTCGATGTAATTCTTATCTGGATGCTGAATCATGGATGACAAGGTTGCAAGAGCGTCGGCAAACTCGTTTTGGATCCTGGGAATGTGCCTGAACCCGATCTTTGTGAACTTCTTGCATAGCTCCTTTACATAGTGTAGGTATGGAAGGATCTTGATGTTCTTGGAAGTTCATTCTCCTTGAACTTGATTTATCAATAGATCAAAATCTCATATGACCAGAAGCTCCTTGATGTTCATGTCAACCGCTATTCTAATCCCGATGATGCATGCTTCGTACTCGGCCATATTATTGGTGAGAGGAAACCTTATCTTTGCCGATACCGGGTAATGCTATCCTGATTATGAAATTAGGGCTATCCCAATTTCTACTCCTTTATAATTTGCTGCTCTGTCGAAGAACATTCTCCACCTTGAGTATGATTCTGCAATATCTTCTCCGACGAACAACACCTCTTCGTATGGGAAGTAATCCTTGTCCACTAGATTCTCTACAAGATGATCAGCTAAGGCTTGTCCATTGATGGCCTTCTGTGTTATGTACACAATGTCAAATTCGCTGAGGAGAATTTGCCATTTGGCCAGTTTTCCTGTAAGCATAGGCTTCTGAAAGATATACTTGAGCGGGTCGAGCCGGGATATTAGATGTGTGGTGTATGCTGATCCAAGTCAATGCGCAGCAAGTGCGCTCTATCAGAGTGTATTTGGTCTCACATGGTGTGAACTTCTTGCTTAAGTAATAGATGGCCTGCTCCTCTCTTTCGGTCTCGTCGTGTTGTTCCAACACGCATCCAAATGCATTGTCCAACACCGACATGTATAACAACAGTGGCTTCCCGGGCTCAAAAGGAACCAACACTGGTGGATTTGATAAGTACTCCTTAATCTTGTTGAAGGCTTTCTAACACTCTACTATCCATTTTGTAGTAGCATCCTTCTTCAGCAACTTGAAGATAGGTTCACAAATTACAATGGACTGGGCTATTAAACAACTGATGTAATTCAGCCTACCAAGGAAACTCATCACATCCTTCTTGATCTTGGGCAGTGGTAACTCTTGAATGTCTTTGATCTTTGAAGTATCAAATTCTATCCCTTTCCTGCTTACGATGAAACCTAGCAATTTTCTAGCAGGGACTCCGAATGCGCATTTTGCAGGGTTCAACTTTAAACTATACCTCCTCAAGCGTTCAAAAAACTTCTTCAAGTCGTCCAAATGTTCTGAATTCTTTCGAGAATTGATGATGTCGTCCACATATACCTCAATTTCATTGTGAATCATGTCATGGAAGAGGGTTGTCATGGCCCTCATATAAGTAGCACCAGCGTTTTTTAGGCTGAACGACATGACTCTGTAGTAGTAAACTCCCAGTGAATAATGTCTTTTTTGCATCTTCTTCGTGCATCAGGGTCTGATGGTATCAAGTGAAATAATTCACGAATGACTGCAGCTCATGCTTTGCACAGTTGTCGATGAGGATATCGATATTTGGTAAAGGGAAATCATCCTTCGGGTTGGCCTTGTTAAGATCTCAATAATCTACATATATCCTGATCTTCCCATCCTTTTTTGGTACCAGAACAATATTTGCCAACCATGTGGGATATTTGGTGACCCTCACTACGTTCGCCTCTATTTGCTTGGTTACTCCTTCTTTTATCCTCAAACTCAAGTCTGGTTTAAACTTTCTGGGTTTTTGTTTGACTAGAGGTCTAGAAGGATAGGTAGGCAATCAATGCGAAAAGATGTCATTGCTTAACCCAGGCATGTCGTCATACGACCATGCGGACACGTTGATGTACTGTCAGAAGAGCTCGACCAATTCTTCTTTCTGCTCTACTTACGGATGGATGCTGATTCAGGTTTCTTTCACGTCTTCTTCATTTCCCGGGTTGACTACTTCTGTCTCCTCAAGGTTAGGCCTTTTCTGGCTTTCCAGCTGTTCGATCTCTTGTGGTAAATTATCTGGCATCATGCTTTTATCGTATTCCTAGTAATCTAGATTGCTTTGCTCGAGGGTTTTGTTAAATGTCATAATCACGGAACATGATTTTTTATCGTTTTAATATAAATTAAGCGATAAATAAATTTGCAATAATTTGAAGAAAGCATTTCTTGTTATATCATCAAAAGTGGAACATCTGAGCGTTCAAAGAGGCGAATGACAATAAACTATAGACACGGTTCAATCCTCAATTGAACGTGCACTCTGTTCAAAAGTTTTACAATTTCACACTACCAAGACTCCCGGTGATCCAAAGATGGGCTGGCGGTCCAATTCTGCAAGTCCTCTCCTAGTTCGGCATTTAGAATGGTCGGTGTCGTGATATCAACTTATCATAACATTCCTCGATCATGGTCACGAACAACCTTCCCATTCTATCGACGATATCGTCCTCTGGTGTTGAGCTCTGACCTGTACCCGAAACATGCTCTCGCACAAAAGCTTTCTTCTTGAAGCTACCGATACAAGTCTTCCCAGTCGGAGGCTGATGCCCTACGCCTGCTCGACCTTTCTGCCCACTCAGCTCAATCGGCTTTGTTATCCCGTCTGATCAGGCTCCCAGCCCAGTTCCTGGTCTGTATCCGTACTTCATCATTTCTCATATGGCCACTTTTGATATGTATGGTGACTGTATTTCCAGATTTTGATCGGTCTCTTCTATTTCCATGATCTGCATGATCTCAATTGCATGGAAAGTGACCCTGTCTAATCCTTCTATGAACGGAACTGCATGCTCTAAATAAGCCGAATGGCTCAATCCGCCGTGGAATACAATCTCTTGGCAAAACCCACTCGAACTTCATGCACTGGTGTAGGGTAGACGGGAGTGCCCCTGCCATGTGTATCCAAGGTCTTCCTATCAACAAGTTGATTGAAGACAAAATATCCATCACTTGGAATAGTATGGGAAACTCAACTGGTCCAATTTGCAAAGCCAAATAAATTTCTCCAATGACGTCCTTATGTGACCCGTCGAAAGCTCTTACCCTCACATGAATTTCTTCTACTTCTCTCAGATGGATACCCAACTCTCGTAGGGTAGAGAGCGAGCAAATATTTACTCCTGATCCCCCATCAATGATTACTTAGGATGCCACCTTATCTCCACATTTGATGGTGATATATAAAGCTTGTTGTGACCCACGCCCTCTATAGGAAGTTCATCTCTTCGGAAAGTTATCATATTTTCTTTGACCATCTTCTCGATGGTTTCTACCAGTGCCTCACTGGTGGTGTTGCTCGGCACACTCACTCCACTTAATACTTTTATCAAGGCGTCTTTGTGACTATCAGAACTCATCAGTAGAACCATGATTGATATTTGCGCCGGGGTTTTCCTTAATTGTTCCTCCATGGAGTATTCTTTGGTTGACATCCTCTTCTAGAATTCTGTGGCCTCCAAATATGTTATATTCCTTCTCTGAATTTTTTCCCTTCCTGAATTCCCTCAGTTTACATCCTCGGGAGCGTAACACCTCCCTCACCTGGTCATTCCATGAGCCACTGCGGAATCCATCATCTTGGCTTTCCCTTTTTACCGAAATGTGCATGGGACTTTCTTGTATTCCCGATCCTCTTCATCCCTGATAGCAGTGGTAGACTGTTGCTGGTATGTCTGGACCATTACTGTAGGTTTTAACTGTATTGTGATTATCGGAGCCCATCGAGGTGGAGCCCTCGCAACCTCATCATTTCCTATTGTGACGATAGTTCCTTTCAGGTCATATTCTTTATCCAGGATGATCATATTAGCTCCTTGATTCTGAATGTTTGGTAGCGGGTTGCGATTCACATTGGGTGGAGATGGGGTGCACTGAATGGATCCACTATTGATCAGTAACTCAATTTTATTTTTCAGTTGGAAGCAATGCTCGGTATCATGCCTCAGTACGTTTGAGTGATAGATGCACCATTTGGTTGCATCAAAGTATTTTGAAGGATACTAAGGAACCATTCCTTCTATTGGATGTATGAAGCCTGCTCTCCTTATCCTTTCAAACAGTTGAGCCAAAGCTCCAGCAATCGAGGTGTAGTTTCTCAGACCTCTTTCATCAAAATTTGGGCGAGGTCGGGGTGCATAGGTGGGTCACTTTTGATGAGTGGTAGTTTTAACTGCAGCGTAGGGTCGTGATGCATTTGGATTTGTATGGGCGCGAGGTGGGTTATAATGAGGTTGGGGATTGTAGTATGGTTGTGTATGGGTGTTTGGAGAGTAAGATGTGTTTCCATGGTGTCGATTGAACTGGTAACAGGGAATGATTACTGATACCTCTTCCTTTTTATTCTTTCCACTGCCTATTGAACCAAATTGGATTGCTTTGCTAGCTTCTTGCAATGCGTCCATAGATTGTACCTTGATGGACGTTATACCTTCCTCTAAAAAGTCTTCATTTTGACAAGTTCAGGGAACTTCTATCCCATCATGCCCATCATTTTCTCAAAGTAGATCACTTCCTGAGCCCTGATGAAATACATAGTCAGCTCACTGTCATCTAACAGGGGTTGTGCTCTGGCGGCCTCTGACCTCCATCGACGTGCATACGCTTGGAATGATTCAGACGACTTCTTCTGCAAGTTTACCATAGCGAACCTATCAGGGTAATTTCTGTGTTGAACCAAAAGTGATTCATGAAATCTTCTGCCATATCCTGCCACTCCCTCTAGTTTCGGGGATCTTTACGAGTGTACCAAGTAAGTGCTTCCCCTGTCAAACTCCATATGAACACCTTCATCCTTAACTTCTCATTTATTACTACTCCAACTAGCTTATCACAGTAGGCTCTCAAGTGTGCATGAGGATCACCTGTCCCATCAAAGAAATCAAACTTCGGAGGCTTGTACCCTATCAGTATGTCCACGTCATAGCGTATACATAGATCCTCATAATCTAGACTTTCTCTCCCTCGAGCGACCTGAAGGTTCTTCATTTATTTTCTCAATGCTTGCAATTGTTCGGACACCGATTCTTCATCCTTATACTTAGCTTCTCTCTCCATTTTGGCATATTGATCAACTTCGTAAGGCAGCCTGACCGTGACGGCCGCTGTGAAGGTGGGTTCTGAAATGACATATATTGGAGGAACATATCGCTCATGTGCAATGGTGTGTGCTGTGGGTATGTGCTGATTTTGGTTAGTGGTGAAGGTGACGCCATCACGAGGAGGGGCATGAACTGTGTTGGTAGCAACTGGTGGGTTTTGCGGTATATGAACATAATTTTGTACGTAAGGAGTGTGTATGGGAGTGTTTGGTGGGTTTGAAGGGGTAACGGGAGGTATAATCTGGGTAGTAGGGGACTGAAATCGGGGTATTATTTGCTTGGAAAGTAGTGGAAGGAAATTGGTCGGGGATTGAATCTAGAGAAGGAAAACGGGGTGGTTGTGGGAGCGTCGTCAATGCCAGATGTGCCAATTCCCGAATATGTTGTACTTCTTCCCTTAATGATTCCATCTCTTGGGCCATTCTCGCCACATGTTCGTCATTCCACGTATCATCCTTCTCTCCTGATCGCCCCAGGTTATCAGCTATTACCAGAGCATGTTCGGTTGGGTTATCTATCGCAGACATCTTCCCTTTCTATCTTAAGTTGTACGGTGGTTCCGTCAGTTTTGGGTCAACACAAACCAACTTTCTTTTGGGAAATAATAATAAAGTAATACAAGAAAAGAAAAGAAAAATAAAAGAAAAAGAACAGAATTCAATTTCAGTGTTTGCACAAATATAGGCACACAGATCAGTTAGTTCACGTATTCAGGCAAACTTGTTATTCCCTAAAACTCATGGGACCTCTCTTTGCCGGAGGTAGGACTAAGGCACGAATGTTTGACAAACAATTAGATTTGACACATTCAGATCCGAAACAAATTTGATTTTCATTGATAGTATTTGGATCGTAATAGACGAGAGCAAAGGTTACATCATTGTTTCCCTCTTCTTCTTCTTCTTCTTCTTCTTCCGGTTTGTTCTGCACGTCTTCTTCATATTATTCTTCATCATCATTGAAATCGGGCTTTTCTTTTGGTTCTGTCTCAGACTCAATTTGTATACATCCATCTACTCGGTCATCGTCCTCAGGGGTGGTAGCATGTGATCAACCGACCCCGGGATCACTTGGCAATGCATGGAGGTAGTCACGAGGTAGTGTGGTAAAATCTCATGATAGATTTGAAAAGCCGCCACTGCATCCTCCAGGCTGTTCCTTCCCTGCTTGGTCAGGCTAGCTCATCTTCTTCATTGATCCAGACATAATATTCTAGAGTGCACCACGAATTATGACCCATTGGCATTGTGACTAGATCATTCCACTCCTCTTGAAGCCTCCTTATCCTTGATATCGGGATCTACCCATTATATTCATCTTCATATAGTGTCGTCCTCGTCCAAAGAGGTACATCCTGAATCAACCCGAACTGCATGAGAACTCATAGGGGTGAGTATGGCTAGATGTCCTCAAGTCCTATAAGCTCGATAAAATACTCCTTGGGAGTCCTTAGGATCGCCCTTACGCCTAACCATGACGACTTCCAGTTGATCCATTCTCTGCTTACGTTGGTCAGCATCTCTCTCCATTCTTCATGTCCATGCGGGGAGACCAAATGCCTCATTCTCTCACTGTGACTTCGAATCATGTTTTTAACACCCACAAAGTAGTCAAATGTGGCCTCTTGCTGAAAGAAGTACTCCGTGGCCCAGATTTGAAGAAATAGGTTATAACCCTTGAAGAAATCATACCCCCAGGAACATGCAAACAATGCTTTGAGAATTTATGCTAACACTATAGGTACCAAAGTGGCTTGGAGGTTGCCCAGAATGTTTCCAAAACCACAGGCTGCAAATTGATATTGATATGTCCTCTTCTTTGTGGGAAGACCAGCAGTCCCAGTAGCGCCAAAGAGAAGGTTATGGGTTGGAGACTTTTCCACGTTGCCTGATCACACTAAAATTATCCCAAGTATCATTCATAGCTTTCACGATGTCTGAACCCGTCGAACAATTGGTCGAGGCTTACCCATCCGTCTTCAATGTTTCTCAAACCCCCACTATTTTCCAGACCCAAAGCATCAAGAAACCTATAGCCGGGCATGGTCACTGATAGTATCAGCCTCCTCCCCGTAAATGGCACCTCTATGAAACTGGTAACTTCTTCCAACGTTGGCACAACTCACAATTAGTAAACTTCAAAACTACTTTGGCCGAATCCCAGAACTCTATCAACAAGCGAGTACACACCTAGTCGGCTCGGATGTTTAGCAAGGCAGTCAGTCCTCCTAGGTGTGTCCTGATTTTGTCTCCATACTATTGGCATATGTTCTTCCACCATTGCTTTAGCTTGTGCGGTGCTCCCATCACCATATTGATCTCGGGGATGTTTTGATTGATTTTTATTTTTGAAGAGGGTAGAGAAAAGGGGTTTGAAAAGTATTTGCTTCGGATCTTAAGTGTCTCGTCATGATTGGTTTGTCTTTCCACAAAGGTCATGTCATTGGGTGCATGAACTGTTGACATTAAGGTAGCTTTCCTAATTGTGTGTCGATGCCAAGGAAAGACCCACATAAGGTTTATGCAATATGAACTATGTTTGCTAGAGTAGAGTTTCCTAATTTTGAGTTGGATTGAATACTGCGAGAAGTTATGTCAGTTGACCTGACAAAGCCATTCTCTGAAACTTAAGAATTTTTAGAGAAGGTTCGGAGAGGGGTGTAAAATACAACCCTCGCGTGCCTTTGTGTATGATGGTGTACGGCCAAGACTCGATAGGAAAGAGTGTGATGACAGTATTTATAAAGTGGTAACAGATAGTTGGATGTTAGCAATAACATTTGAAATAAGCAGATAAGTACATAACCAGCAAGTAAGGTAGGTAAGCATACAATTTCAAATTAAACATAGTTAAAGCAGTATATAGACAATCCTAAATTCCAAGTCTAGTCTAAGTCTGCTAAGGTTAGAACCTAAGTGTGAAATCTCCACCAGAGTCGCCATGTTGTTGCACCCTATTTTGCACAAGTCAAAACAAGATTCAACTAGTGATTTCCCTATTGATGCATCTTAGACTAGGTTCAAAGGATTAGTTGTCTATACTCTGCTTAATTAGCGCTAAAAGTATGATATACTGTATAGCTAGTTTAGAACTTATTACTTGAAAAATGTGCATGTGATTTTGAAATGATGGTATAGATTTATAAAAGCCTTTAAGAAAGTGTTTACCTCTATATGATTGAAAGAGTATATCTATAATGTTTGTGTTTGTTAAACCTTATGAGATATGGCTAAGTTATAAAATATTTTGTCTTTAAATTAATGTGGCTATTTTTATAACTCTAATAAAGCACGAGTGTTGTAAAGAAGTGGGCCTTAGATATACCTTGGTTTGCAAATATCATATTTTAAGCTTGAAGAAATCATTAGAAGCCTTTTGGCTGGGCAACAACATTTGTTTGATTCTTTGTAGAAAAGCACACTTTTAGAAGACCAATTTCAGATTCTGTTTCTTCTGATTTCTTTTGAAAAGAGAGGACTATCGTCCTTCGCTAAGGCTGTTTTGATTTCAAAAGACTTCATAAAAAAATGTTAGTAAAGGTTAATAGATGAACGATATAAATGATTAACGAATTAGAATTATTATTACTAAGTTATGATGTTTCTTTATCCTATGTCTTTAAAGCTTGCCTAGGTTGTTATCAATTCAAAAAAATATAAAACAAAAGAATTCAATCAAATGTCACAAGTGTCATATACATATGAGGATAATCAGTATACTAAAGCGATAAGGGAAAGAGGCGACTCTGGGTTTAGGCTTGAAAGGAGGAAAGCCCAGCAGATAGTGAAGACGGACATCAGTAGCTTCAGACTCCAAACAGGCGAAGAACTTGAGCCTGAGTTCTTTGAGAACTCGGCAGGCCCATTTTAAATACATGTGCAGAAGAAAGAGAAAGACATTAGATATATGGCCCAATACACATAATTATATGTAAGTAACATCTAATATAGGTCCAAGATAAATTATAAAATCAACAGTAACTGGAGATGCAGAATTAGTATAAGGTCACATATAGTAAAGCAATTTACATTGAAAACCTTTGTTCTCCATTGAACACTAAACCTAAAAAGATCAATAAATATCAATAAGTTAGAGGCTAGGAGTGGAATTCCATGCATGGCCAAGATACTCTTTAGGTCTCTGGCACTTCAAAGATCACAAGGGTCTCAAGGACCCCGAGCAGTGCTTGTATCAGGGAGAGTAACTTAACGAAGAACTAAATTCTGCTCCAAATACCCCTAAGTACTCATACTTACTATTCCCTAGAGGTTTGAATGTCAATGAGGTGTTCGCTGTAAGCTCCAATACTATAGTGGTGATTATACACAATGAGAGATAAGTTTTAATAACATCCAGGTCATCAAAACATCAACAGGCATACCATGGTTTGCACACAAGCATACAACACTATCATATACTCTTACCAAGCATAAGAGTACTCAAACATGATTACTTATAAATGTCATTAAACAGTAAGAGAACAACACATGAATATGAAAACTCCGAATTGGTAAGTCAAGTAGTTCAAAGATCATTATCTATAATCATATACATAGTCATGTATGCTTAATAGAAGTCTTCATACAGATTGATTCTTCACTTCTTACTAAGTATGAAAGTTAGCAATTCTGGAAAGACAGAGAGAGGGGCAGATACAAGGGAAAGTGATCTTTCAAGAAATCTTCATCCTATCTTGGTTGGTTAAGAGTTAAACATATGGTTCCACATTCAAACAAGGTAGATGAACACTTAAAAGGCTTCTTCTAAGTCTGTAAATAAACTTCAATGAATTTAGCAAGTTCAATGGCCTGGGAACACAGTCACATACATGATATACAACCAGCAGTTTCCATTAAGGCAAGGATGAGTTCAAAACTCCTAATAGGTGGCATTCACATGTGTACAAGTTATTCTTTAAAACATTACAACAGGACTAAGTACTAAGCATGGAATTATATGGACATGGTCATCATAATTGATTCTGGATAGTGAAAGTTTATGCTTGTTAGAAACTAAGATGCTTACAAAGACAACAATTTAGCATTTCAAACGAGGCATATGAGCATCCGAAGTTTTTCTTATAGTATTTAGTAATCATAGTTTGACTTTTATCCCTATTGCTATGTGGTTAATCCCTTTGAATAACAAAATGTAGCTTTCTTCTTTATGAAGTGACACAGTTCTAACAAATGTGAGAGCACAAGCAAGCAGGAGATCTATTTAAGCAAGAACGAGTGCAGAATCTCTAAGAAAAGGCATCCAAACACATTACATGAGGTATTCTTACAAGATTCCAAGATTCTGATACATAACAGAGTTTCAAGTAACATAGGATCAACTCAACAGATTATTTGCAGGAATTCAAAGCAATGATCATTCATGTTAGGCAAGCATGATTCTGATAACATGGCAACTAATACAGTTAAATAGGTTAAGTATATTAGCCCTAGCATAGTGAAGTTCTAGTTTCAACAGCATGACATAACAAAAGAATAATGAACAAATCAGTAGATACTAAAATCTTAAGAACAATTAAGGGCATGACTTTAGTTGGGCTGACAAAACACATAAGGCCAATTGTAGAAAGTCATTAGCGCCTAATTCAATTATTTTAAAATCACTTCCATACAGTAAAACTTACAGATGATTACACATCCATAGAGGTCAATAGGATATCTTCTAAATGGTATTTCAGAAAGTCTTAGGATCATAAGAACATTTGAAGAAAGAAGACAACTTGAATTGATATACTCTAATCATAGTGACAACTTTGTAAGTATCCTCAAGTGTCTATAATTAGCATAGTCTTAGTTTTATAAAAAATAAGTGATTCAACTACATGATATAGATGAACAGGGAGTATCAAGGCAAGAACAATAGAGCAAACATGAAAGCCTTAGAAAAAGTATCTTGAAATCTAAAGTCAGGATAGGTGCAGAAGATCATATGAAGTTCTTAGTCATATACAAAAGTCCAACAACACATAGATTTATTTTAACTTAGAAGAGCATTCATTTAGTTTACAAAGATGACCAATTGAATTAATTTCAGATTTTTTTAGAGGTCAGTAAATTCATATATATAATATCAAAGCATAATGATCAAACTTAATACATTTATAAACAGAATAATCAACAAGAAGAGAAGGACTTTAATCTTGAAACAATTAAAGAGAGGAAAGGTCGATGTGCATTGACCTTTCTCCGAGCAACAAACCAAACAAAGGCTTCATTTAGCTACTTAGGAACCCAAGGCTCAGACTTCAGTCTATGAGTAACTTAGAATCGGAAAAGAAAGAGAAACTAGAGATCGAGTGAGAACTTATCCTTAATTGAAAGAATTCTAAACACTATTGTATTGTGTATTAATTTTCTTCAGATTCATAGGTGTTCTTAGGTGAGAGCCATTAAGGCTCGTATTTATAGTGCATCAAGGTCTAGGGTTCTGGCATATTCAAATTGGTGAGTAAAAAGTGACAAAAGATTGATGATGCGAGCAAATCAAGTGAAATCAGAGAAGGCAGAGGTGAAAATCAATGAGGGATTTTAATTGAGCGATTTGAATTTCAGAATAAATAGTTGATGAGCAAAAACCATCGGCTAAGGCTCCATTGTCCAGAGGTCACCGTGCTTGACCTCTGGATATTGAATACTCATGATGAACTCTGAGAAAAGCTCTATGCATGCTCCAATTTTATAGATCATGAGAGAAATCAAATCATTTGAGGTTTTCTCCTTCGAGCTTAGGGTTTCAGGTTTCGGCGTTTAAAAGTTTGTCGGTGAATCACAACTAACAGGGAAAAGATGGATGATTCGGGGTTGATTTCGTTGACCTTCCACAAATTTGTGCAAGGTATCATGACCGATGGGGGTTAAGCGGATGAGAGAAAAGAGAATGAAAGGGGAAAGAGGGCGGCTGTGCCAAAGGGAAAATGATTAGGGTTTCTGGGGTGGGCTAGTCCGTCTCTAGGAGTTAAAAATGTGAGATGCGATCTGGGCCGTTGGATCTTTAGATCAACTGTCCTGAAAAATCGGGCATTAAAGAGTTTTGATGAGAAATTTTGGTGGCCGTTGGATTCTTTTGATCCAACGGCTATGATTAAATCTGACGAGTATTTTAATTTAAAGAGAAAATGGAGACAAATCATGAGCCGTTGATCTAAGGAACAGGCGACTTAGATCAGTTGTGCTTCTTTTCTGTGTGTTGGAGACGGGTGACGTGGCGTGATTTTATTGGATCGGAGAATAGGTGATGCATTGCGAAGTTGGAAGGGAATGAGGTGTTTGGATTGGGTCAATTCCGGATTGGGCTTGGTTATTGGGCTAAGATTGATTTAAATAACAACCACTTTGTGTTTAACAAAGAGATTGCAATTGTAGCCTTTTAGCTTTTTACTCCTTTTGAAATTAATTTAAATAAACTTAATAATTTTCAATAAAATATAGTAAAAATTATAATTATTGAATACACTACTAATTATTACAATTAATTATTTGTAAAAATACTTTATCTTCTAAATTATGACACTAATTTTGAATTATTAAAAATAATAATCTAATTAACCAACAACCTCTCTATCCTCACAAGGTAGGGGTAAGATCTACATACACACTACCCTCCCCAAACCCTACGGTATGAGATAATACTAGGTATGTTGTTGTAATAATCTAATTAACTAGAATTTAAGAAATAATTCATTAAATTAATTATAAAGTCTATGTGATGTATAGAAAGGTTATTTTAATAATGTTAAAACAGTAAGTATGATATATTTTGTAATTGTAATACTAAATTATTAATTTCAACACCATTAATACTTAATTCTTTTGTAAAATAGGTGTTATTAATTAAAAAATATTTTTAAAATATTTATTGTAAATTATTATATATAAATTAATTAATTTTTAAAGGGAGGGTCAAAATTGATCGTCAACAATACCAGCTGTATTTTTGAATACAGTTAAAAGATTCGAGGACTTCTTTGAGTTCTACTTGATGGTTTGAGGACTTTTTGTAGTTTTATTTGCATTAGTCACATTATCGATTTCATTGTTATGCGTCGTTATTGCTATTTGAAAATTCTCAGCTATTATTTTTGTATTATTGATTATTAATTGTTTTAACTTATAATGTTTATATGTAATTTTTACTTTTACAAAGTTTGAAAATTTTATATTTGAAGTCTTACCGAAAATTAAGTAGTTTGGCACTCATAGGCCGAGCTATGCTACATAAAATGACAGCTTGTTTGGATGGTTGTTACGTATCGTTTCATAATTTATTGTATCGTATTGTACTGTATCGTTTGATGAATATAGTATTTGGATAGATTGTATCGTTTGCCGTCATTTTATGATATCATGCGCTAACAATATGAAGAATAAACTTGCAATATTATAACGAAAACTTACGATACAGAGTAAAATTATTATATAAAAAAATTAGGGTAAATGATAAAATAAAATTATTTAATAATAATGAAGGGTGAAATGAGAGAAAAAGATAAGGTAACGACGCGACCACACCAAATCTATCGTTACATAAAGTGACACGTTTCCTCGTTATGTAACGACGAATTTAACGATACGATATAATAAAATTTAAGTTACAATCAAAACAAATATCGTATTTAAAGTAACAATACGATACAAAACAATATGTAACAACCATCCAAATAAGCTGTGAATGGAAGAGTTATTATTTACTCCCTCTAATGTGTCATAACAGATTTCAAGAATTAACTTTTTAATTTTGATAGTAAATTAGGAGATAGAATCTTTATGTTTTTAAATAAAATTTATATATATGAAAACTACTTAACACGTATTGTAAGTCATAATAATTAAAATATTTAAAAGGTATATGAAAGAATCGCCGTAAAAAAAAAAGATCCATTTAACTTTTGAAATTCGAATTTTCCATATAAATTGGGACGGAGAGAGTAGTATTTATTATTTATTTACTTATTTATTTTATTTCGGTTTGAAATATAGGTACATTACTAGCATTTTAAAGTATTAGCACTTGAGTGTTTATCCTACTTGTTTCAATAGTGGCACAATTCAGAGATCGAGGATTGAGTACTTTGAACGGTATATATTTACAACTTAATCTTGCTCGATATATATTTTGTTTTATGAAATCCTCTTTTCTTATTCTTGAAAGGAGACATACTCAAGGATCAAGTATCGTTCCAAAAAAGATTTTATAATAGGTATTTGGACAATATTTTGTTGAAGTTGAAAAAGGTATATGGAAGTTTGTGTTTGTACATGAATTTCATCATTATGGAATAGGTTAAAGTTTTACAAGCGAAAATTAATATTTTACTTCATATACTCTTTCAACATGTAATTCAATTATTAATGTTTAGTATACAAATTTTAATGTGCATATCTTATATGCAAATACTAAAGTTCAGATAATGAAATATTGTGTATGACAAATCGGTAAAAATATCCGTTTATATTCCAAGGACATCGCAAATAACGTAAAAATTGGATGGGGCGTTCTATTTAGTAACCCTTTTTAATTTTTACCTGCTTTGTTTTTTCTTTTGCATACGTACATGATTTTTTGTTAAAAATATTTAAAAAAGACGATTTTGCCTTGTTCAATAAAAGACGCGCTCTCTAAGTGTACAACATATCTTCATGGTATTGATTGTTCTTTTCTAAAATCAAACGTACACTTTTTGCTATTGCTTTTGGTTTTTGTAACCGTTTCTTCTCCAATAACATTACGTATAGTCACAAGTACGATTTTAACTGTTGCTTTTGTTCACTGATTTATCGATTTTAATTGTTTTACGATGTCTATGGGATTTTCATTGACAAGCAGTTTATGATTTTAATTTTTGTTTTTTTGTTGATATTAGTGTATACAGATTTAGTTGAATCGTTTTCCTTTCCTATTAGTGCTAAAATAATTTTCTAGGTTTTACTTTGATTAGTGTATTAGTTTTGTAGGTTTTACTCTTACAAATATTTTGTATAGTTTCCTTATGATTAGTATTTTTAGGTTATTTGTAAATCTGTTTGTGTTTTTGGTGAAAATGCTATATATTCTTCAGTGATGTGGAGTTACAGTGATGAACGTTCAAATTTTCAAAAATTTGAGACTCAAAGAGATTAGGCTATAAAAGTTTGAAGTTTAGAATACTTCAATCATAACTTAGACCATTAAAGTCTGAAGTTATAAGGCTTCAAAATATAACTTAGGCCATAAAAGTGTGAAGTTATTTTTTGATTCATTGATTTTGGTACGAAGTTATGTTTTGATTCCTTTTAACTTCAGACTTTTATGGCTTAAGTTATGCCATAAATTATTTTTAACTCCAGACTTTGTTCCATGATTTTGGTCTCAAGTTATTTTGAAACTTTTTAACTACGGACTTTTTTGGCCTAAGTTATGCTTTGAATTTTTGTGAACTTCACACTCTATTACTTAAATTATGGCCTATGTTATTTTGAAAATATTTTCTAATTAATAACACCTATTTAATAATTTAGTATTAGAATTACAAAATACATCATACTTACTATTTTAAGATTATTAAAATAACCTTTATATACATAACATAGGCTGTATAATTAATTTAAGAAATTATTCCTTAATTTCTAGTTAATTAGATTATTATTTTAATAATTCGGAATTAGTGTCCTAATTTAGAAGACAAAGTATTTTTATAAATAATTAATTGCAATAATTAGTAGTGTATTTGATAGTTATAATTTTACTATATTTTATTGAAAATAATTAAGTTTATTTAAATTAATTTCAAAAGGGGTAAAAAGCTAAAAGGCTACAGTTGCAACCTCTGTGTTAAGTGGCTGTTATTTAAATCAATCTTAGCCCAATAATCAAGCCCAATTCCAAATTGGCCCAGTCCAAATACCCCACTCCCTTTCAACTTGGCAATCCATGACCTCTTCTCCGGTCCAATAAAATCATGCCACGTCACTCGTCTCTAACACACACAAAAGAAGCACAACTAATCCAAACCGTCCATTCCTTGGATCAACGGCTCACGATTTGTCTCCATTTTCTCTTTAAATTAAAACACTCATCAGATTTAATCATAGCCATTGGATAACATGAATCCAACGACCGCCAAAATTTCTCATCAAAGCTCTTTAATGCCCGAATTTCAGGGTCGTTAATCTAAAGATCCAACGGCCTAGATCGCATCTCACATTTTTAACTCCAACCCCAGAAACCCTAATCATTTTCCGTTTGACACAGTCGCGCTCTTTTTACCCTTTCATTTTCTTTTCTCTCATCCACTTAACCCTCATCAGTCATGATACCTTGCACAAATTCGTGCAAGGTCAACGAAATCAACCCTGAATCATCCATCTTTTGCCTGTTAGCTATGATTCACGCCGTTTTCTTTCTATTTCCACCGATAAAATTTTAAATGCCCAAACCTGAAACCCTGAACTAGAAGGGGAAAACCTCAAATCATCTGATTTCTCTCGTAATCTATCAAATCAAAGCATGCATGGAGTTTTTCTCAGAGTTCATCATGAGTATTCGATGTCCAGAGGTGAAACACAGTGACCTCTAGACAGTGGAGCCTTAGCCGATGGTTTTTGCTCATTAATGATTCATTATGAAATTCAAATCGCTCAAGTAAAGTCCCTCGTTGTTTTTCACCTCTACCTTCTCTGATTTCACTTGATTTGCTCGCATATCAATCTTTCATCACTTTTCACTCACCAATTTGAATATGCTGGAACCCTAGACCTTGAGGCACTATAAATACGAGCCTTAATGGCATTCATCTAAGACAACCTAACAATCTAAAGAAAATTAATACACAATACAATAGTGTTTAGAATTCTTTCAATTAAGGCAAAGTTCTCACTCGATCTATGTTTTTTCTCTTTTTTCTTGTTTTGAGTCACTCACTAATTAAAGTCTGAGCCTTGGGTTCCTAAATGGCTAAACAAAGCCTTTGTTTGGTTTGCTGCTCGGAGAAAGGTCAGTGCACATCGACCTTTCCTCTCTTTGACTGTATAAGATTAAAGTCATGTTCTTGTTGATTATTCTATTTATAAATGTATTAAGTTTGATCATTATTCTTTGATATTATATATGTGAATTTACTAACCTCTAAAGAAATATAAAATTAATTCAATTGATCATCTTTGTAAACTAAATGAATACTCTTCTAACTTAAGTAAATCTATGTGTTATTGGAATTTTTTAGATGACTAAGAACTTCATATGATCTTCCGCACCTATCCTGACTTTTTATTTGAAGAAACTTTTGCTAAGGCTTTCATGTTTGCTCTTTTGTTCTTGGCTTGATATTTCTTGTTGATCTATATCATGTAGTTGAATCACTTGTTTTTGATAAAATTAAGACTATGCTAATTGTAGACACTTAAGGATAATTACAAAGTTGTCATCGTGATTAGAGTATGTCAATTCAAGTTGTCTTCTTTCGTCAAATGTTCTTATGTTTTACTGCATGAAAGTTCTTTTAAAATAATTGAACTCGGTGCTAATGACTTTCTACAAATGGCGTTATGTGTCCTCTCAGCCCAGCTTAAGCCATGCCCTTAATTGTTCTTAAGAGTTTAGTATCTACTGATTTGTGCATTATCTTTTTGTTATGTCATGCTATTGAAACTAGAACTTCACTATGCTAGGGCTAATATACTTAACCTATTTAACTGGATTAGTAGTCCTGTTAACAAAACCATACTTTCCTAACATGAATGATCATTGCTTTGAACTCCTACAATTAACCTATTAAGTTGATCCTATCTTACTTGAAACTTTGTCATGTCTTAGAATCTTGAAATCTTGTAAGAATACCTCATGTAATGTGTTTGGATGCCCTTTCTTAGAGATTTTGCACTTATTCTTGCTTAAATAGATCTCCTGCCTTCTTGTGCTCTCACATCTGTTAGAACTATGTCACTTCATAAAGAAGAAAGCTACATTTTGTTATTCAAAGGAATTAACCACATAGCAATAGGGATATAAGTCAAACTATGATCACTAAAGAGTTCAAGGAAAACTTATGATGTCCATATGCCTTGTTTGAAATGCTACACTGTTGTCTTTGTAAGTATCCTAGTTTCCAACAAGACTAACATAAACTTTCACTATCCAGAATCAATTATGATCACCCTGTCAGTTTAATTCCATGCTTAGTACTTAGTCCTGTTGTAATGAATGAAGGAATAACCTATACACATGTGAATTTAGCTAGGGGTATTTGGAGTAGAATTTAATTCTTGGTTAAGTTACTCTCCCTGACACAAGTACTGCTCGGGGTCCTTGAGACCCTTCTGATATATGTAACCTTATACTAATTCTGCATCCCCAGTGTCACGCCCCAAAACCAAGGAACGCGACCGGCGCTCAACCGAGTGAACCGACTGAGCAACTTGTTAGATTTCATTCTGCCCAAACTCATCCACGAATAGAGATAATACATATTAACATTAATTAAACGAAAATGTGTTCATGTCTACAATACTAATTCATTTCCAATAGTTTTATCATTTTTAAAGTCTCAAATGGACAAGTAATACAACCACAACATAACATAGTTTGTCTTTCCCCAGCACCAATACACAACCCACACTATGTCTACGGAGTCTCTATAGATAAAGAAGAGTACAACGATAATACCGACAACAAGACCCCAGCTATACCTCAAATCGAATACACAAAGTACAAAAGATACATGACCCCGGAATGAAGTGGGGCTCACCAAGTCAGCTGGAAAGAAGGTGTACTGCTATCACTGATCAATATCTCCTACTGTGGAACCACCTGCATCCATTTAAAGATGCAGCGCCCCCGGCAAAAGGGACGTTAGTAAGGGACGTTAGTACTGTCGAATAGAACTAGTATGTATAACTAAATAGTCTCTCAATAGAATGATAAATAATACAAACAAGATTATCATAATATCAATGAAAGCCTTTATTAACATCAAACCTCATTTTAGGATCAAGACAATGTTCAAATTAATTCCCATATCTCACATTGGGAGATTTTTAGTATCGATATACCATTGTCCACAATACTATTATTCACAAAACCAGTACCACCGTACTCTTAGCACGGGTCCGATCACAACCCGATTGGCTAGGCCATCTCATTAGAGACATCAACTACAATTTCTCTCAATATCAATACCACCGTCTTTAGCACGAAGTCCGATCACGACTCGATCGGCTAGGCCATCTCATTAGGGACATCAACCACAATTACCATTTCAATTACAATTTCCAGCACAATCACCACCATGTGTGCGGCATGGTATCCGATCACGACCCGATCGGCTAGGCCGTCTTATTTGAGACATCATCCTTTTTATATCAATCATCGAATTTCATATTACTTTCACATCTTTTTATTTCGTTGGCACTAGTGGCCATAATTATAAGATCATTCTTGGCGCGTTGGCCATATTCAGTATTTCATGCTCACCTTATCAATTTCAAATATCATTAACATCATCAACAACAAATACAATTCAAATCAAGGTGTGTAATACACATGTGAGCAATTTAAAGTCTAGGGGCCATAGAGATATTTTACAAAATTTTGCATAATAGCCTTCATTTGAACTTGACTTAAAGTCGAAGCATTATTAATGCACAACCCATATTTTAACACATCCTCAATTGGTAATATAACATGAATATGCATTTAGGATGCTTGTTGAATATCTTTCAACCCAATCTTACTCGAAATAGCCAGTTTCACAATGAATCACTCGGGACTTACATAATTTTCATGAATATCATGGGATTCAATTCTAAGAGAAGAGTTTTGCCAACATACCTCACTTGAGCTTCCTTAAATTCTTAAAACATTCCAGAATTCTTAGCAACTTTAATCTATTGTAGAAATATAACAATTTGAATCAAAATTTGGATGATGATCATGGTTCTAGCTCACTTGAGCATTTTATCAAACACTAGGTGTGCATAAGGTTTCAATGTCCTTTTTATGAAGGATTCCATCATCCCACAACCCAATCTTTACCATTTTTAGCTCAACAATCTTCCTACACCCTTTGATAACACATGCATGTAAAATAAACAACTCTCATACCCAAAAGATTATCTTGCTAGTTATCCATTTCCAGATGATTTTGAAATTAGGGTTTAGGGTGTAGAATCTTACCTCTAGGATGAAGACCTAGTGAGCTTCCCTTCTTAATCTTCCAAAACTTGAACAAGAATTGAAGAACACCTTCTCACTCTAGGGCACCCTCTCTCACTCTAAAATGTCAGATAATAGCTCAAAAATGACCCAAAGAGTGTATTTAACGAAATAGGGTCGGGTTTTAAAAACCCAAAAATGGAGCTCCGGAACAGTTTTGCGGTCGCATATGCGACCGCATAATGGATATGCGGACTGCATATCGGTCGCATAATTGCTGATAAAATGATAAAAAAAGTTGTCTGTGTATGCGGTCACTATGCGGTCCGCATAACTGTTATGCGATCGCATTATGCATCACATAACATTTATGCGGTCGCATAGTCGACAGCATAATTGCTTCCAACTGACCAAATTTACTGTCTCACTCTGCGGCCATTATGCAATCTGCAGAGTAATTCTGCGGTCGCATAAAGGACCGCAGAAATGCGCTTTTCCGACAAATATTTTTCTTTACTTTTCGGTGCATTGTTCAACCCAAAAAGTTCGAGCCGCGGCGAGCTTATTTCTACAATCCTTAAACACATAATCCTAGTACGGCACCATGAAATATTATTTTCTTTGCAAATTTTAATGGGCTTTACACTTAAGTTCTTCAAAAATTTTCGGGGTGTTACACCCTGTTACTGTTGATTTTATAATTTATCTTGGACCTATATTAGATGTTACATGTAATTATGTGTATTGGGCTATATATCTAATGTCTTTCTCTTTTTTTTGCACATGTATTTAAAATGGGCATGCCGAGTTCTCAAAGAACTCAGGCCCAAGTTCTTCGCCTGTTTGGATTCTGAAGCTGCTGTTGCCCGTCTTCACTGTTTGCTGGGCTTGCCTCCTTTCAAGCCCAAACCTAGAGTCACTTCTTTCCCTTATCGCTTTAGTATACTGATTATCCTCATATGTATATGACGCCTGTGATATTTGATTGAATGCTTTTGTTTTATATTTTTTTGAATTGTTAACAACCTAGGCAAGCCTTAAAGATATAGGATAAAGAAACATCATAACTTAGTAATAATAATTCTAATTCGTTAATTATTTATATTGTTCATCTCTTATCCTTTACTAACGATTTTTTATGAAGTCTTTTGAAACATAACAGCCTTAATGAATGACAACAGTCCTCTCTTTTCAAAAAAAAAAATAGAAGTAACGGAATCTGAAACTGGTCTTCTAAAATTGCGCTTTTCTACAAAATAATCAAACAAATGTTGTTGCCCAGCCAAAAGGCTTCTAACAATTTCGTCAAGCTTAAATTATGAGATTTGAAAATCAAGGTATATCTAAGGATCACTTCTTTCCAACACCCTTACTTTATTAGAGTTATATAAATAGTCACATTCATTTAAAGATAAAAAGTTTTATAACTTAGCCATATCTCACAAGGTTTTACAAACACAAACATTATAGATATACTCTTTCAATCATATAGAGGTAAAAAATTTTCTAAAGGCTTTTATAAATTTATACCCTCGTGTACATTTTTCAAGTAATAAGTTCTAAACAAGATATACAGTATACCATACTTTTAGCGCTAATTAAGCAAAGTATAGACAACTAATCTTTTGAACCTAGTCTAAGTCCTATGAGCTACCTCAGGTAAATTTTAAGGGGTGCCTAATACCTTCCCCTTAGAAGAACAAAACCCTTACCCAAAATCTCACCGGTTAGCAGTCTAATAGAGAAATTATTTTAGTAGTTAAATAGGTACCCTAGTATACCTTTAAATATTAGGTGGCGACTCTCTTTTATTATCAACGGGGAAACCACTAGTTGAATCTTGTTTTAACTCGTGCAAAATAGGGTGTAACAGGCATTGTCCAACTCTGCTCTATCTTTCATCTCCATTCACCATGTAGTGGCATCCCTCTTTCGCCTAAACGACTTCTCAACTTTCTTGTTTTTCTACCTCACACATTTATGTAATCCCTTTTCTCCCAGTAAACACCTGTAGCATGATTAGACCATAGTAGACCGGGTTAGGGCATTCATTCATTGTTTAGCCACTCCTGCATCGCAGGATTCTCAAGTTAAAATCTAACTAAAGTTAAACCCACATTTTGGGTTTTGCGGATTCAATTCTTATCTTTATGAAAGCTAGTTTTATCACGCACTTGTTGGGTCCGAAAAGCTCGGGCTTCTTCGATATGTCTCAGACCAAAGAATAATCAGGTCACGACCAGCCTCTGCCATTCCAGGTTATCTTTCCAAAGGATAAAAACTGTGATATCTTTACGGCGTAGATAAAGGTTATTTCCTTTTTTCTTTTCCTGGCTTCCATATCCTTGGTTCTCTACTTGGCGTTTGTTAGACAAGACTTGTGGTTACGGTGCCCCGAATGACCCGACTCGAGTATCAGCTTCAACCTGGTCTGCGACACCCATCAGTACAGTTCCACAGCCGTCGATGATTCTCTCTCGCCCACCAACATTTTGCATATCGTCTTCGGCATAGCCGGGTCAGCCCAGATGTGGAAGAATCAGACACACTATTTGGAGCTCTGGTGGAAACCAATAGTCACACGTGGGTTCATTTGGCTAGATGAAGAGCCCGGCCTGAATTGAACATGGCCCGATACTTTGCCGACATACCGAATTGTCTCCGACTGGTAGAAATTCAAGTTCACGAGCTTGCAGTCTGCAGTACGAATCTCCCGGGTGATTGTGGATTCATTCCGGGTTGGGTTACCAAATGCGAGGTGGTTCGAGATGGGAGATGAAAATATCATCTTCTTTACTAAAAATTTAGCCACGGTGTTAGGGAAGTACGATCACCGGGAGATGTACTACATCGCGGCTAACTCGGAGAGCATAGAGAAAAATGTGTTACACGTCTATGACACGGTGGTTGGCAACGGCGGGTTTGCCATTAGCTAGCCACTGGCAGCGGAGCTAGTAACAATAACATATGGGTGCCTCAACCAGTATTTCAACTTCTACGGGTGGGATCAACGGGTGTGGGCCTATATGAGTGAGTGTAACGAATCGACCGGTCGTTTTGAGTATTATAGCCTTGTTACCCTATTTATTGTTTCTTCTATGTTCATTTGTGGTCATGTGAATTTTCGGGATGGTTGGTTTGGTTTCGGGTGAGTTTCGGAGTGGTTGGGACACTTAGTCCCAAAGTTGGAAGCTTAAGTTGAAAGAGTTGATCGTAGTTTGACTTTTGTGAAGACGACTCCAGAATTGAGTTTTGATGATTCCAATAGCTTCGTATGATGAATTTAGACTTAGGCGTATATCCGGATGTTGATTTGGAGGTATGTAGGTTGATTTGGTGCTTTTTTGGTGAAAGTTGGGAGATTGAAGGTTGGAAGGTTGATATATTTGACCGAGGGTTGACTTTGTTGATATCGGGCTCGGATTGTAGTTCCGAGAGTTTTTATAGGTCCGTTGTGTCATTTAGGACTTGAATGCAAAATTTGAGCTCATTCGGAGTTGGTTTGAAATGATTCAGCATTAGTTTTAGAAGTTGAATGTTCATTTATTCAATAGGCTTGAATTGGGGTGCGATCCGTAGATTTGATCTTATTTGATGTGATTTAAGACCTCGAGTTGGTTCGTGTTGTATTTTGGGACTTATTGGTATGTTCCGACAGGGTCCCGTGGCCCCAAGTGTGATGCGGGTTGAGTTTGGACTCATTTGGAGACTTGAAGAATTTTGGATCCCTGTTGAGTTCTGATGCAATCGCACCTGCAAGGGCACGGTCGTAGATGCAGCACCGCAGAAGCGGCCCATTGGCCGCAGATACGAAATGGGGTAAACTGGGTCGGCAGGTGCGGATGACCTTGTGCAGGTGCGGTTTTCTTCTGCAAAAGTGGAGTTGGGTCTATCGTCTTAGGCCCGTAAGTGTGGTCATGTTCCGCAGAAGCGGACACGCAGAAGCGCGTAGGGGTCCGCAGAAGTGGAAGCACAGCTGCGCCTTTTTTGCACAGAAGAGGAAATTCCTGATCTTTAGTAGAAGCTGCATCTGCGATGTATTTTTCGTAGATGCAGAGTCACCGAAGCAACCAAATATTCGTAGAAATGGAAACCACTGGGCAGAAAAGGCTGGAATCGAGGGTTTTATTTCATTTTCCACATTTTGAGTTAGAGAGCACATTTATGAGCGATTTTGGAGGGGATTTTCAAGCATTGGATCGGAGTAAGTCATTTTTACTCGAATTTATTTATTATTCATGATTCCATCATTGTTTTTATCATTTAATTAGTGATTTAAGTTTAAGAAATTAGGGACTTTTGTAAAACTTTCCAAAACCATAAATTTAGGATTCGAAGGTCGATTTGAGGTCGGAATTGGATAATTTTAGCATGGTTGGACTCGTATCAGAATGGGTGTTCAAATTTTATAAGTTTGGCCGGGTTCCGAAGTACTAGCCTGGGGTTGACTTTTTGAGTTGAGTTTTTTATTTTCTTTCAAGATTGAAACTTTATTATCCGGAATTGCTTCCTATGGCTTGTATTTATGGTATTAAGTTATTTTGGCTAGATTCGAGTCGTCCAGAGTTGGATTTTCTCGGGAAGGGCTTATTAGTGGATTGATTTAGCTTGTTTGAGGTAAGTATCGTGCCTAACTTTGTGGTGGGAACTACCCCTTAATACTTGGGTTGATTTGTGTTGTTTGAATTACGTGAAAGACGTGTACACGAGATGACAAGTGTGTCCACGGGCTTATGTGTGGTATTTTGATCAAACTAGACTCTTTCACACATTTAATTAGAAATTGTAATATCATGTTATATCTTCCATTGTTAAATTGCTCTTACATGTTTTACTTGATGTTGTTATCACATGCTTTATCCCTTATTGTCAAACATGCTCTTATATGCCTTAATTGCCTTTGTTATCTCTCTTTTTGTCATGTTACCTCATTTATTGTCGAGTTATTCTTATTTGGCGTTGTTATTATGTGATGTATTTTCGTGTTTAGTTATTCCATGCATTTATATGTAGATACTATTTCATACCATCTCTTTTATTGTTAAGCTTATGTTGTACATTTAAATTGGGAATTGTCATTTCGTGGAAATACCTTCCTTTTGGGTTATTGAAGTTGAGGTTATTATAACAACCTGGCCGGTCATTTTGTGTATTGTAGCCCCATTCCTCTATTTATCACTTCTTTTATGTTCATTTATGGTTAAGTGACTTGCCGGGGTGGTTGGATTGGTTTCGGGGAGGTTTCCCAGTGAGTTGGGACACTAAGTCCAAAGGTTGGAAGCTTTGTTGAAAGAGTTGATCGGAAACTTTTGTGTAGACGACTCTAGAATGGAGTTTTGATGGTTTTGATAGCTCGTATGTTTATTTTGGACTCAGACATATGTTCGAATATTTATTTGGAGGTCCGTAGGTTGGTTTGAGGCTTTTTGGCGAACGTTTGAAAGTTGAAGGTTTGGTAGGTTTAGAGGTTTGACCGAGAGTTGACTTTGTTGATACCGGGTTTGGATTTTGGTTCTGGGAGTTAGAATAGGTCTGTTGTGTCATTTGGGACTAGTGTACAAAATCTGAGGTCATTGGGAGTTGATTAGATATAGTTCGACATTGGTTTTAGAAGTCTGAAGTTCATTAGTTTCATTAGGCTTGAATTGGGGTGCGATTTGTGATTTTGATATTGTTTGATGTGATTTGAGACTTCGACTAAGTTCTTATCATATTTTAGGACGTGTTAGTATGTTTTAATGGGGTCCCAGGGGCCTCGGGTATGATTTGAATTGAAATCGGATTGAGATTTGGACTTAAGGAAAATGCTGAAGCTTCAGGTCTGGTGTAACCGCACCTCCGCGGTTTTGGCCACAGGTGCGGAGCCACAGAAGTGGTCATGTATGCGCATATGCGAGATTTGGGATGAAAGCCTGGGAGTGCAGGTGCGGAGGTAATTCCGCAGAAGCAGATGCGCTTCTATGCAAATATTCCCGCAGAAGCGGAGTTTGACTTGATGGCCTGGGGACCGCAGATGCGGAAGGATTCCGTAGGTGCAGACGTGCAGAAGCGCTAGTAGGACTGCATAAGTGGGAATTTGGCCGCAGAAGCGGCAGGTCGGGTTTTTAGTGGACTTCGCAGAAGCGAGGAATATTTCGCAAAAGCGGCATCGCAGGTGCGATTATTGTGTCCGCGGATGCGAGAAAGCTGGACAGGTTATTAAAATCGAGTATTTTCATTATTTTCTCATTTTTGGAATTGAATGGGTATTCGAAATTTTTTAATTTTGTCGAGTTCCGAGATGCGGTATCGGAGTTCACATTTTGGGTTGACTTTTTTATTATTGTTAAAGATCTTAGCTTTATCATATGGAATAGATTCCTATAGCTTGTATTGATTATATTAAGTTTTTTGTGACTAGATTCGAGTCGTTCGGAGATCGATACGCATGGGAAGGGCGTTTTGGAGAATTTATTTGCATGCTTTGAGGTAAGTAACACATCTAAACTTGGACGAGCGTACGCGCTAGGTGACGGGCGTGTATACGTGCACCGGTGTGTTCATGGTTTGGGGAGGCCTTTAAGCTATTATCGGGCTTGTTTTGTTATCATACCTTGTTATACCCACGTGTTCCCCACTTGTTTGATTATTGTGATTCATGTTAAACATCATGTCTAGGCTATGTGCTAAGTGTTTGAGACTTGTTAGATGTTCTTGTCGTTTCAGAGCTATTTGCCTTATTGTACACATCTTCTCAGTCTTGATGCTATAACCGTGTATGAAATCATTGTCTCATTCTTATTTGATTCCTTACATGTTATTGATGCCTCTTATGTTTAACATTGAGAAACTGAGTAATGTGAGATGCATTATCTAAGACTTGAATAGTAAATGACTGAGTTAGGCCATATAGCCAGTTTGGTATTGACTTTTAGGTGACGCGTATGCTAGGCCCATATTGGGCTAAGTGTTATTGTTGTGGGGCGACACATGCACCAGGCCTCACTAATGGGCAAAATGATTATTATTAGCACTTGGGCAAGATCCGCCCTTCTAAAGTCTGACATGCTAGTAGTGGGCGCAGGCACAGTGCTTTACATACGTGCTTTGATGATGGGCAGTTATGCCAGGCACCCATACAATGCTAAGTGTGAATATTGATGGATCCACTGTGACTTTGTTGATTGACATGTATATATGATATATAGGCATAGATATGTACCTTCCTCATGCTAACTAATATTTGAAATGCTTTATCTTTGTTGGGCTTTAACTGTTATACTTGAAAGCATGCCTGAAATTCCTGAAATGTGAAGTCGATCACAATATTATCAAGCTACTGGTTTCTATTGGTTTCCTTATTATATATCCTAAATTGTTACTGGTTGCATTTGACTACTATTTTTGAGCTCGTCACTGCTTTCAGCCCACGGTTAGTGTTGTTACTTATTGAGTACAGTCGGTTGTACTCATACTACACTCTGCACTTCGTGTGCAGATCCACGTGCATCCAGTCGAGGCGATTTCCATAGTTGAGTTGCTATCAACTGTTAGGAGACTAGGAGGTAGCTGTTATGTCATCCGTAGTCCTTGAAGTTCTCTTTCTGTTATTTCTAGCTTTACTATTCTATTGTTCAAACAGTTCTATTAGAGGAGTTTACTTGTATCTTGTCATTCAGTAGTGCTCGTGTACTCATTGACACCACATTTTTTGAAAGGTTGTAGCTATATTTTGGGTTATTCACATTAGATATTTCATGATTTCTCCGATGTTAAGTTATTAATCTATGTCTTATCAATTTCATCATTTTATGTGACTGTTGGCTTACCTGGCGGGTTGGGGTTAGGTTCCATCATAACTAGTAGATTTTGGGTACAAGTTAGTATCAGATCCCTAGGTTTCTTAGATCTCATGAGTCACGAGCAAGTTTAGTAGAGTCTTGCAAATCGGTATGAAGACGCATGTACTTATCTTCGAGAGACTATCGAACTGTTAGGAACCTTTACTTTCTTGCATTCGTATTGTGCGAAATTGTTATTTTCGAAGCTTGAAACTTGACTCTTCAGTTCTCTCGTAGATGGTGAGGACGTGTGCGACCGAATTAGACGGACGGCCACCAGTACCACCAGTTAGGGACGCGAGAGGCTGGGGCCACGGTAGAGGCTGAGGTGCGGCTCGTACTACAGTCAGGCAACACCTATGGAGCCACCAGTTGCTTCGGCTGAGGAGCAGGTACCAGAGGTTGTGAAGACGGTCGGACCAGCTTAGGCACCAGTAGTGCCCATTGTGATTTCAGGCCTTTAGGAGCCCTTAGCCCAGATTTTGACTGTGTGCACGAGCCTGGCTCAGGCAGTCTCAGTTCCAGTTGCATCAGCTACCTCACAGGCTGGGGGAGGTGCCCAGACTCCCGCAGCCCGTACACCTGAGCAGCCAACTCCAAGCCATCAGACACCGGGAGTACTACTAGTTCAGCCTGTTGTTATTGCGTGCCGAATTTGGTCCACCTATGAGTGATGGGGAGTAGAAGAGGTTGGAGAGGTTTTGGAGGCTTAAGCCTTCAGAGTTCACCAGAGAGGATTTAGAGGATGCCCAAGATTTTCTAGATAGATGTCAGCAGATTCTTTGCACAACGAGCATTTTAGAGACCAGTGGGATTGCATTTAGCACTTTTCAAATGAAAGGAGCAGCCTACAGATGGTGGTAGGCTTATGAGTTGAGCAGGCCAGTTGGCGCAGCGCCACTTACATGGCATGAGTTCTCCATTCTCTTTTTAGAGAAATTTGTTCTACATACTTGTAAAGAGGAGCTGCATAGATATTTTGAGCAGCTACGCTAGGGGGATATAACTATGACTCAGTACGAGATGAGGTTCGTGGATCTAGCTCGTCATGCTATATGGTTGGTTCCTATTGAGAGAGAGAGGATCAGAAGATTCATTGATGGCCTTAACTATGGTTTACGATACAGTCTAGCTCGAGAAGCCGAGACAGATGCTAGGTTTGACCAGGTGGTAGAGATTGTTAGGCGCTTGGGGTCGATCCACAAGCTGGAGCACTAAGATCGGCTGAGTAGTAAACCCGCTCAGATGGCTCGTCTGGTTCATCGTGATGCATCAACTAGCCATGGTTCATCCAGTACTCATCCGGGTCAGTAATCATTCAATGCATTTCAAGCTCAGAGCTCGTACCGTGCTCTATCAGTTCAGGTTTCATTAGTACCGGGTTCTTCCAATGGTTATTCTAGTTCCCGGGGTCCAATGCAGGCCCTACCGTCATTTTCGGCTCGAGGCTGTTATGATTGTGGAGAGTTGGGGCATGTGAGGAAGTATTTTCCCCATCATTATAGAGGTCCAGTGCTACAGGGAGGCCATTCTATCACCCCTGCACCAGTTGCTACAACACCCACTCAGCCAGGGGTGGAGGTCATACGGGTCGAGGTCGCCCTAGAGGAGGAGGTCAGGTAGGTGGTGGTCAGGCTCAATGCTATGCTTTTACCACCAGGACAGAGGCATTTTCTTCAGACGCAGTGATCACAGGTATTGTTTCAGTGTGTCACAAGGATGCTTCAGTACTATTTGACCCCGTGTTTCACTTATTCATACGTATCATCATAATTTGCTCGTTATTTGGATATGCCTCGTGATTCTTTAGTTATGCATATTCATGTATCTATATAGGTGGGTGATTCTATTATTGTGGATCATGTATATCGGTCATGTGTGGTTACCATTTGGGTTATGAGATGAGGGTTGGCATTTTACTACTCAGCATGGTTGATTTGGACATGATATTGGGCATGGATTGGTTTTACTACTCAACCGATCATTTTGTGTATTCAAACTCTGTTCCCCTATTTATCGCTTCTTTTATGTTCATTTGTGGTTATATGACTTGCCGGGGTAGTTGGATAGGTTTTGGGGAGGTTTCGGAGTGAGTTGGGATACTTAGTCCCAAGGTTAAAAGCTTATATTGAAAGAGTTGACCGGAGTTTGACTTTTGTGTAGATGACTCCGAAATGGAATTTTTATGGTTTCGACAGCTTCGTATGGTGATTTTGGACTTAGGCATGTCTGGATATTGATTTGGAGGTTCGTAGGCTGGTTTGAGGCTTTTTGGCGAAAGTCTGAAAGTTAAAGGTTTGGAAGGTCGAGAGGTTTGATCGAGAGTTGACTTTGTTGATACCGGGTTTGGATTTTGGTTCCGGGAGTTATAATAGGTCTGTTGTGTCATTTGGGACTAGTGTGCAAAATTTAAGGTCATTCGGAGTTGATTTAATATAGTTCGACATAGGTTTTAGAAGTTGGAAGTTCATTAGATTCAATAGGCTTGATTTGGGGTGTGATTCGTGATTTTGATATTGTTTGACGTGATTTGAGGCTTTGACTAAGTTCGTATCATGTTTCAAGACGTGTTGGTATGTTTGGATGGGTCCCGGGGGCCTTGGGTGTGATTCGAATTGAGATTTGGACTTAAGAAAAATGCTAAAGCTTCAGGTCTAGTGTAACCGCACCTGCGTGGTTTTGGCCGCAGGTGCGGAAAATCAAAAGCTACCATGTATGTGTAGATGCGAGATTTGGGATGGAAGCCTGGGAGTGGAGGTGCAGAGTTAATTCCGCAGAAGTGGATGCGCTTCTGTACAAAAGCGGAGTTTGACTTGATGGCCTGGGAACCGCAGATGCGGAAGGAATCCGCAGATGCGGACGTGCAAAAGCTCTAGTAGGACCGCATAAGTGGACCCGCAGAAGCGGGAATTTCGTCGCAAAAGCGGAAGGCCGTGTTTTAAGTATACTTCGCTGAAGCGATGAATCTTACGCAAAAGTGGCATCGCAGGTGTTTTACCAAAAAGTGTAACTTTCTGCTAAACTATTAAATTTAGGTAATAATGGGTTAAATCTAGTTAAATATAATAATTCTGGATGAAAGTCTTGAAAATGTATGGGAGATGGGAACAGATCCCGTAAAATATTGATAATAATAAGTACAAAATATTCTTAAAGTATGAGTAATAATTGAGATATAACTAGCAATAAATAAAAATAAATGGCATTTAAGTAAATGGGAGGAATGATTCACACAATAATGGATGGATTGGATGAATGTTTCTCCTAACAATGATGAATGACAGATAGATCCAAGATTTTCTTGATCAATCCTCGGATCTGGTGGAAAGGTGTGGAATAATATGAGCAAGAATCTTGATCAAAAGGTAATTTTTGTATTCTTACCAGAGAGAGAATCTTTTTCTGAAAAGTGTTCTTCTCAAATAAATATTACATGCCCCTATTCCCTTTTCTTTTTCCCTTATATCTTTGACACATATCCCTAGCTAACCCTAATAGCACAAATGCAGAGAATATTTACCAGAATATTCTCTCTAATATCTTATTTTAAAAACTAGCCGTTACTGTTCTTTACATGATGCTCGACCTCGGTCATAGTTGACATCTCAGCCACGGATCTTGCCTCTTCCTGGTCGAGCTCGACCAACTCTTTCCTTAATGTCGTGTTACGCTAAATATCCTTAGGGAAGATTTTGGCCTATACAGTTAGTCCCTCCACTCATTAAGGCCGACCCCAGATGGCCTTAATGAGCGGACTCTATTTATCGTGGTTGGCAAAATTGGGCGAGAAAGTCGAGTAGTGGCATTTCAGACGAGGTGACAACGTGACCTTTCGTGAACCGCAAACTTTGGGGTCGCATCATGTCAGAATGACATCATGACATCATGCGTCATTTTGGCGAATTTTCCTAATGCTTTGCGTCCTTTCCCATGCCTCTGTCGTTTCGATACCTGCGCTGGGTAATAATGGCCTGATTTTTTGGTCTTGACGCTTGGACTCTTATAAATAAGGATATGAGACCATTCGTTTGTGTTTTGCATATTCTTAATATCGAGTCTTTGTGTCTTCTTCTCTATTCTTCATATTGAATCTTTGTCTTCCTTTTACTTTGTTATCGTGTATCCACTCCCCTGATTCTGGTGATTCCAGTTGCTTCCAATACTTCTGTACTTAAAACATCTTCTCTCGAAAATATGGTTAACGTACCCTCTGGTTCCGGCATGGCAACTAACCATATCCCTTTGGTGGTACGTATGCCTCCTCATGGTGATAGTGTTTTTGTTACCATTAAAGACGAGAATTTTCCTACAGTGGAGGAAATAATCCTTCGTAGTGAAAAATTTAGGTCCGACTTTTCGAAGATGCCTGAGGATGACCCTAAGATCTTGGAATCGATGATGAAAGAGGTCGATCTCGCTGAGCTTAGGGAAAAGTTCAAAATTCCCTCCCATATCGATCTGATCCCAGCAGGGCACGATGTGGTACAAATACACTGCCCCGAGTATTGCACGTTCTATGCATATCCTTTCTACACTGCCCCGAGTATTGTGCATTCTATGCATATCCTTTCTACGTTGGCTATTCCTTTCCTCTTCTACCATTGGCGGAGAAATTTTGCCGCTATTACGGTGTTTGCCCAGCCCAACTCTCTCCATACATCTACAAGCTTATCTGCATGTTGACTAAATATGCGGAGTTGGCCGGGGTCGGGGTCGGGGTCACACTCCGCCACCTGATGCATCTCTTCGCCCCGAGATTCTATAGGGGGACGATGTTGCACCTTCGCCCCCGAGGAAGTAAATATCTGGTGGTAAAGATGGACGACAAGGCAAATCGCCAGTTCTGGCTCAACTACTTTTTTGTTAAGACCGAGGACGTGGTAGCCAACAAACACAGATTCCCTAAGGCTTGAAATTACGCCCGTAAGTATCCCTTTTTTGTCAAGCGTTTGTTCTGCCTGTTTTAGTCGTAGTCTGGCATTCCGTCCCTTTTTCGTGCAGCCGATACTACGCCCCCTCCTTTGGTCGAGGACATTCATGGCTGGGTCAGCCAGATTCTGCCTCACACAGTGGGGATTCGTGAATGGCCGGTCTTTTTCAAGAAGTTCGGGCATGTGTCTTCCGCGACCGGTAATATTCATCTATATATATATATATATATATATATATATATATATATATATATATATATATATTATTTTATTTTTTGTTTTTACTGTTTTGACCTCATAGTCGCTTGCTCGCTATAGTTTTGTATAGGAAGTGACTATCTTTAATCTTTCTTTTCAGCTCGAGGAACTTCGAGGAGACCAAGGGCTCCTTCTCTTGTATTTTGTAAGAGGAAGGTTGTTGCTTCTTCTTCAGAGTCTATTCCCGTTGTGACCGCAACCAGGCCTACCCGATCGTCTGCTTCTGTTCCTTCCTCTGCCATGGCTAGGTCTGCTCGGTCGTCGACTATATTTGCAGCAAAACTCCCGACTTCCCCTTTGCAACATCTAGTAGACGAGGATGATGAAGAGGAATCGTTGCCAAAAGGTGGCAACTTGCTTCCCCGCAAAATGAGATCAGTGGACGTCGGCGAAGGAGCTGTCCGGGCGGTGAATCTGGTGATGGTAGATTTCGTCATCCGTGAAACGGCGACCATAGATATTGAAGATGAAGCTGAAATACCACCCCTGATTCCTCCATCATCTGAAGCCGAAAAGGGCACGTCTCTCCCTGAAACTGTGATGGAATTTGAATGGCCATCGGCAAGAGTCCCTGACGGCTTGCAGCAGGATGAGCCATCAGTCTCGCGATTGGCTGAGGATCCTTCTTCGAGGGCCAACATAAAAGGAAAATGCGTAGCCGAGGAAGGTTACGAGACGGACTCTGATATGGATTCCAAGGAGGTGAGGATGATGGGGGAGAGACTTACCCGACTTGAGGTGATATTGGAGGGGACCACGCGGACTATTGCGATCCCCATGGATCGGGATTTACTGGTTGACTCGGAGGACGTGGTCCCTTCTCTTGGTCCCCTCTATTATGATGTGGAGGGTAAAACCCTTGAAAAGCTGAAGGATGCCACTTTATCTAGGAGCATAGCGACCTCACTCTTAGGGTAAGTTTTTCGATCCCTCTTCGTTTTTCTATGTAGACTTCAAAGCTTCGTTCTTACTCTTCGTTTTCTGTTTCTCTTTCTTTTAGACTGTGATTTTGGAGATTCAGAGCGTCCGACTAGAGGAGAGGCGTAAGGCTATTTTTTAGAAGATGGAGAGGAAATATCGTGAATATCGTAACAAGCACCACTATATCTGTAGACGGTTCGGTGAGAGCGACAATTTCCAGGCTCTCCGAGATGAACCGAAGGAGAAGGATGACGAGTTGGTAAGAGTCATCGGAAAATGCAGCGCTCTTGAGGGGGCATTAAGGGACAAAGAAGAAGAGATTGAGGTGAGCAAGGGGGTCGAGGCTCAATGTGCCGATCTTTAAGCCTAGGTAGTCTCATTACCCGTCGAGCTCGAGGAGTATGAACTCAAAGCGGATGCTCTGATGGTGAGGTCGCTGAGAAGGCAGCGAATTTAGAGGAGGCGGAGTTGGCCCAGTTGGGGGATGCGAGGAATGCGGAGGCTTTGGAGATTGTGATCCGCATTCTTCATTCTGAGCGGGAGAGTGCTCTAGAGACGGCCAGACTCAGAGAGGAGCGGCTTGATGAACGGAAAGGGGAGATGGAAAAGAAGGCTTTAGGACTTTCTGATTGAGTTGCTACTCTTGAGGCCGAGAAGGAACAGTTATTGGCTTGGCTGTCTTCTTCCTGTACTTCTGCTTTTCCCAACGTTCCGCGGGATTTGTACGAGGAATGAATTCACGCCGAGGCCTAGCTAGATATATTTAGAGATCTTATAGGGTGGGAACTGTTTTAGAGGCCGACTACGAGGATGCTTGTGTTAAGGCACGTAGAGATCGGGTTGCTTGTGGCTATGATCCCGCTACACCAAAAGACGGTGATGTCGAGGAGGGTGCGGACATTGATCGGATTGAACAGGACGCCTTGTATGAGGATTAGTATCCCGATGGCTATGGCGATGGTGAAGAGGCAGATGGAGATGGCCTAGGAGATCAAGCTGATGGCGTTGCTGGGCCAGGCGGCGATTAGTTGTTTCTTCATTCCTTCTTTTTTTCTTAGCCGTAGGCTTGTGTATTTTTTGTGGGCGTGTTTTCGAGACTTTTTAAAAACTATTTTAAGTATGAAATGCTAGTTCTGTTACTCGTACCTAATTCTTTTTCTTCTGTTCGGGTCTGTATACTTTTTTGACTTTGTTGCTTGGTTGCCTTAGTCATAATAACTTTGTTCAAGTAGGTTGAACGAGGTTGAAACAAAACCTAGGTTTGATTATGGTCGAGGGCCAGTAGGTGTTGGTTCGAACGAGGTCGAACACATCGCATTTTTATTTATGGCCAAGGGCCAATTAGGTGTTGATTCGAGCGAGGTCGAATATAACCTATATTTAGTTATGGTCGAGGGACGAGTAGGTGTTAATTCGAACGAGGTTGAATATAACCTATATTCAGTTATGGCCGAGGGCCGAGTAGGTGTTAATTCGAACGAGGTCAAATGTAACCTATATTCAGTTATGGCCGAGGGCCGAGTAGGTGTTAATTCGAACGAGGTCGAATGTAACCTATATTAAGTTATGGCCGGGGGCCGAGTAGGTGTTAATTTGAACGAGGTCGAATGTAAGTTATGCTTGGGGACAATAGAAATAAACTTTATGTGTTTGTGCTTTGTTCATATACTTGGAGAGATTTATATATTTTCCTGGCGCTGGCTGGCATTTCAGTCCTAGTCTATCTAGTCCCTTCATTGGTCAAGCTGGAAAAATATTGAGAGGTCGAGCAATGAACTAGCCGTCCAGTGCCTTTGCCTGTGCACACTTCAAACCTGAAGTATCCCCATCATCGCCTCGTTAAAAACCTCCTCGAGAAAACCCAATTGTGACAAAACTCGAGTGAGGGAAAAAGAGTACGACTTTGGGGACATCATCCTTTAAAAGTTTAAGTACTTGAGGTGTGTAATATTCCAGTTGTTTGGTAGTCGCTTTCCTTCCATTGTTTCTAGTGTGAATGACCCTTTATTTGCTGTTGCCGTGATTATTTAGGGGCCGTCCCAGTTTGTTCCTAGTTTGCCTTCCCGCGGGTCTTTACTTGCTTGTGTTTTGGCTTTAAGCACATAGTTCCCGACTTTGAGTGGCTTGATCTTTGCTCTTTGTTATAATAGTGTTCTGCTTGTTGCTTTTGGGCGACCATTCTCACGTAGGCCACATCTCTTCGTTGAGTTCATACATTCTACTGTCATCGTTTTGGGGTCCGCTTTCGAGGGAGTACTTAGGCTGGGCTCCACGACCTCGACCGGTATTACTGCATCAGTCCCATAGACTAACGAGTATGGCGTTTCTCCTGTGCTCGTCTTTGGCATTGCTCGGTAGGCCCAGAATACTTCTGGTAATATTTTCAGCCACAGTCCCTTGGTGTCTTCGAGTTTCTTCTTCATGATGTTCATTATTGACTTATTGGAGGATTCTGCTTGCCCGTTGCCCGCGGGGTGGTAAGGCGTTGAGAGTATTCTTTTGATGTGCCATTTTTCAAAAAAGTTGGCGACCTTCCTTCCTGTAAATTGGGGTCTATTATCGTAGCTGATTTCTTTGGGGAGACCGAAACGGCATAGGATGTTTTTCCATATGAAGATGATCACTTCTTGTTCGCGTATTTGGGCGAATGCTCCTGCTTCCACTCATTTAGAGAAATAGTCAGTTAAAACCAAGAGAAATCGTACGTTACCTCATCCTGCCGGGAGGGGGCCCACAATGTCCATTCCCTATTTGATGAGCGGCCAAGGGGAAGTTACTAAGTGTAGGTGTTCGCCTGCTTGGTGGATCATTGGGGTGTACTTCTGGCATTGCTCGTATTTTTTCACGAAATCCGCGGCCTCATTTTTCATGGTGGGCCAGTAATACCCTACCCGTATGAGGCATCTGACTAAAGCTTGATTGTCGTAATGAGCTCCATAATGGCCTTCGTATACTTCTTCAAGGAAGCGTCGCATCTGATTTGGGCCTAAACATTTCGCCAAAGGGCCGCCATATGTCCTTTTGTACAGGTCATTGTGAATGATGTTGTATCTGGCTGCTTGCATTCACAGCTTCTTGGCCTCATTTTTATCGTTGGGGAGTACGTCGTCCTGCAGATATGTAATAATACGGTTGCGCCAATCCCAAGTCAGGTTTATGGTTCATACCTCGATTTGATCTATTGACGAGTTGAGGAGGTGGACCACATTTCTTTCTCCGGTTGTAATGTTTTTGGTGGTTGTGGCTAATTTGGCGAGGCCGTCTGCCTCGATGTTCTGTGCTCGAGTTGACAATCGCCGAACTCGGGTAGTAGCTTGCAGATTTCGGTCTGGTACTTTTGTAACCTTTGCTCCTTGATTTGGACATGGTTGACTATGAGTTGAGAATTGCAACGCAATCAGAGCTGCTTCGCCCCGTATTTGAGTGCTAGTCTCAGTCCCACAATTACGGCCTCATACTCGGCCTCGTTGTTAGTCATGTCTGGGCATCTTATTGACTAGCAAATCACTTCTCATGTTGGGACTTCGAGTACGAATCCTAGCCCAGATCCTAATGCGTTAGACGTGCCATCGGTGTACAGGACCCAGAGGTCTTGTGTTTAGCGAGAAGCGTGGATGGCTTCTTTTTTTACTTTGGGCATTATTTTTGCACTGAAGTCGGCGACGAAGTCTAGGAGGACCTGTGACTTTATCGCCGTTCACGGCCGATATGTAATATCGTGCTCGTTCAGTTCGATGGCCCATTTGGCCAACCTGTCCGATAGCTCGGTTTTATGTAAAATGCTTCTTAAGGGGAAAGTCGTGACAACAGAGATGGGGTGGCATTGGAAATACGGTCTAAGCTTTCGTGAAGCTACGACTAAGGCCAGAGCCAGTTTTTCAAGATGGGGGTATCTTTTCTCGGCATCCACTAGCATTTTGCTAATGTAATAGATGGGAGATTGCGTACCTTTATTTTCTTAGACCAGGACTGCGCTCACAGCTAGTTCAGACACGGCGAGATAGGCGAGGAGGGGCTGTCCCAGTTCTAGTTTTGAAAGCAATGGTGGCGAGGAAAAGTACACCTTTAACTCCTTCAGGGCTTGGACGCACTCAGAGGTCCATCGGAGGTCGTTCTTCTTTTTGAGTACGCCGAAAAACTTATGGCACCTATCGAAGGATCATGAAATAAACCTCGAAAGGGCGACGATACAGCCAGTCAACCTCTGGTTGGTGGTCAAGTGCTCTGGTATCCCTTCGATGGCCTTGATTTTGTCGGTATTGACCTCAATACCTCGCTTCGACACTAGGAAACCCAAGAATTTTCCTGAGGCCACGCCAAATGCACATTTTTTGGGGTTCGATTTCATGTCGTATTGCCTGAGTATGTTGAAGGCTTCTCTCAAGTGGTCGATGTGATCTTCTTTCCTTTTGGATTTTGACTAGCATGTTGTCGATGTAGACTTCCATCGTTTTATCGAGTTGTTCTTTGAACAACTTCGCCACCAACCTTTGGTAAGTTGCCCCCGTATTTTTCAGTTCGAAGGGCATGACCCTGTAGCAGTACATCCCCTGGTGGGTGATGAAGGTGGTCTTTTCCTGATCATCTTCCTCTATGAGGATCTGATTATAGCCCGAGTAGGCATCCAAGAAACTTAGTAGCTCGTGCCAGGCCGTTGCATCGATAAGTTGGTCGATATGAGGTAATGGAAATGAATCCTTGGGGCAAGCTTTGTTCAGGTCAGTGAAATCTACGCGCATCCGCCACTTGTCATTTTTCGTTTTCACCATGACTACGTTGGCGGCCCATTAGGGGTACTTCGACTCCCTGAGAAAGCCATTTTCTAATAATTTTTCCACTTCTTCGCGTACTGCGTCAATAATTGCGGAGTTAAACTTACGCCTAACCTGCCTCACCGAGGGGTAGAGTGGATCGACGTTCAATTTGTGCGTAGCGATCTCCTTTAGGATACCTTGCATATCTGTATGGCTAAAAGCAAATAAGTCCGCGTTAGCAGTTAAAAATTCACGAAACTTACCTGGTTCCTGAAGTTTGCAGCCGATGTAAGCTTTCTTGCCATGGTTGTTGCTGTCTAATTGAACGGAGCCGAGGTCCTCTATGGTCGATCCTGTGGCCTCGACCATATCGGGGTCTCTGATGACGTCCTCGCTGTCATTGCATACCGACCTCGACCTTGTTGATTGTTATGCCTCTTTTTCTTTATCCTTTGTTTGATTGCTATGCCTCTGATGCGGTAGCATTCCTAGGACGTGCGTTGCTCCCCTAGTATACTGAATATTCCCCATGGAGTTGGGAATTTGATGACTTGGTACAAGCTGGAGGGGATAGCTCTCATGGTGTGTATCCATGGTCATCTTATTATGGCGTTGTATGTCGTGTCCTGGTCCATGATGTGGAATGTGGTCTCCAGAGTGATGCCACCTGCTAGGACGGGGAGTGTGATCTCGACAGATGTTCGCTCAACTGCATTGTTAAAGCTTGTTAGTGTGATGCAGCGTGGCACTATCTTGTCCTCGAGTTTCATTTGTGCGAGTACTCGAGGATGGATAATACATGTGCCGCTCTCATCGTCTACCATAATCCGTCTTACGTCGGTATCTAAAATTCATAAAGTAATAACGAGAGCATCATAGTGAGGGAAAGCCAAACCGTTGGTATACTTATCGAAGATGATACTTTCTTCGAGTTCATCATATCGTCCGTGGGTGATCGACCGTTTGAGCTTGTGGGTTGTGGTGAACTTCACACTATTGATGGAAGTGTCGTCCCCTCCACCAATGATCATGTGGATGGTACGGGCTAGCGAGGGCGGTTTCGGCGGCCCTTGATGTTGTTCACGTCCCCTGGCAAAGTTGGTCCTTCCCCGATCGCTCAGCAATTCTTTGAGGTGTCCCTGTCGCAGCATGTTTACGACCTCCTGTCTTAGGGTGATGCAATTTCCGGTTTTGTGTCCTCGCTCTTGATGGAACTCATAGAGGGCGTCTGATTTTCTGGTATTCGGGTCTGACCTCATCTTTTGTGGCCACTTCACCTTTGGTCCGAGCTTCTCCAAGTCGTAGACTATCTCTGTAGGTGACACGCAAAAATTATGAGCGGATAGTAAAGGGGGCATACCTATCTCATTCCGGTGAGTCCCTGTTCTTGATCGTGGTGGGCCTTCTTCATGGCGGGATGAGGACACAGCGGTAGCTCTGACATATGGAAGATGTCGTTCCTGGTTTGGTCGTGAGACCACGAGATCTCTTCTGATATCATTTCTTTGATCTTTTCTAGATTCCGCTTGCACCAAGGTCAGTCGATGGGTCGGCCCATTGAGGTTGTCTTCGTCTTCTCGGACTTCGGCACAATATGCGTTATGTATTACGTCCCAAGTCATTGGGGCATACTTCATAAATCGACTTAATAATTTTCTTGTCGCCCTTTAACCATTTCTGCTCAGCCTGTTTTGAAACGATGCTACCACCATCCCTTCCAATACATTGGGCAATGTCATTCTTACTCGGTTAAAACGGGCGAGGAAGTCCCTCAGCCCCTCTCCCGGAGACTGTTTGATAGCGAAGATGTCGTTTACTCTTGCCTTGGCCTTCTTGGCCCCGGCATGGGCCGTTACGAACTTATCGGCCATTTCCTCAAAGGTTTCGATGGAATGTGTAGGTAATTGCGAATACCAGGTTAATGCGCCTCCCGTGATGGTTTCACCGAATTTCTTTAACAGAATGGAGGATACTTGTTCCTTGGCGAGGTCATTGCCTTTCACGGCGGTGATGTAGTAGGTCACATGATCCTCGGGGTCGATTGTGTCAACATATATTTTCAGATAGGGTGGTATTTTAAAGGTCTTTGGTATGGCATGTGGGGCAGCACTATCACTGTACGACTGCTCGACGAACCGACCGACATCTCTCTTCGGCAATAGCTTAGGAGCGCCCGGTATTTTATCGAACCTTTCTTTGTGTTCTCTCATTTGGTCACGAAGTGCCTTGTTCTCGTTTTCCATTTCCTCCATTCTTTTCAGAATGGCTGTGAGAGTGTCATCACCTGTATTGTTAATAACATTATGTGTAATATCTATCGTCGTGGGAGGAGATGGTTGATCATATTGCTCGTCCACTGGTGGTGTAACACAGGTTCTCGCATTTTCTGCGGCCGCGTCCCGAACGGGCTTATGGAGGACGCTGGTCAGTGTATAAGTTAGCCAAGCCTCAAGGAGCTTCTTTATCGCTGGTGGCGCCTCCTCTCCCACGGATGTGGAGGCTATCTTACCAAGAGATTTTGTGATGCTGCGGTGGGGAGGGGGTGATCGACCTCGCCTAGGAGAGGCATTGGGCGTCGTGTCCCCGTCCACTACTTCAGAGCTCTCGTGGATGATGTTCATGAGGTTGGTTGGGAGGTCACTCAATATTCTCGTTCTTTCTTCTCTGTTACCTGCTATATTAGATCTATGCATGCAGAGAGAAAAAGGTTCTTGCTTTGTTTGTTTTTTTTCTTTATGTTAGTAACCAGTGTCGATTGTAGATATAGAAGAAACTAAAAGATTTATTTAGAAAATCCCCACAGACTGCGCCAAATTGCTTGACCAAAAAGTGTAACTTTCTGCTAAACTATTAAATTTATGTAATAATGGGTTAAATCTAGTTAAATATAATAACTCTAGATGCAATTCTTGAAAACGTGTGGGAGATGGGGACAGATCCCGTAACTAAGTACAAAATATTCTTAAAGTGTGAGTAATAATGGAGATGTAACTAGCAATAAATAACAATAAATGGCATTTAAGTAAATGGGAGGAATGATTCACCTAATAATGTATGGATTGGACAAATGTTTCTCCTGACAATGAAGAATGACAGATAGATCCAAGATTTGCTTGATCAATCCTCGGATCTGGTGGAAAGGTGTGGAATAATATGAGCAAGAATCTTGATAAAAAGGTAATCTTTGTATTCTTACCAGAGAGAGAGAATCTTCTTGTAAAAGGTGTTCTTCTCAAATGAATATTACATGCCCCTATTCCCTTTTCTTTTTACCTTATCTCTTTGACACATATCTCTAGCTAACCCTAATAGTACAAATGCAGAGAATATTCACTAGAATATTCTCTCTAATATCTTATTTTGAAAACTATTCGTTATTGTTCTTTACACGATGCTTGACCTCGGTCATGGTTGACATCTCGGCCACGAATCTTGCTTCTTCTTGGTCGAGCACGACCAACACTTTCCTTAATGCCGTGTTACGCTAAATATCCTTAGGGTAGATTTTGGCCTATACAGCAAGTGCGATTATTGTGTCCGCAAATGCGAGAATGTTGGACAGGTTAATAAAATCGAGGGTTTTCATTATTTTCTCATTTTTGGAATTGTGTGACTCGGTCTATGGGGATATTTGGAGCATTTCTCATACCAATTGAAGAGGTAAGTGATGTTTGTTCGATTTTGGTGTTAGATATTCATTACCCATTGATTATTATGCCTAATTTTCTTGAATCTAAGATAGAATTTGGGAATTTTTGGGCTATGTATTGGAGAGTGAGATTTGAGAATTTGAGGGTCGATTTGTGGTCGGAATGGGATGATTTTGGTATGATTGGAGTCTTAATTGAATGTGTATTCAAAATTTATGAATTTTGTCGGGTTCCGAGGTGCGAGCCCGGGGTTGACTTTTTGGGTTGATATTTTGATTTTGGTTAAAGATCTTAGCTTTATCATATGGAATCGATTCCTATATCTTGTATTGATTATATTGAGTTATTTGTGATTAGATTCGAGTCGTTCAGAGAGCGATGCACAGAGGAAAGGCTTTTGGAGTATTGATTTGCGTGTTTTGAGATAAGTAACACATCTAAACTTGAATTTAAGGGTATTTAACCCTGAGAACTACATTATGTAAAAGATACTGGGGTGACGTACGTGCTAGGTGGCGGGCGTGTGTACGTGCACCGGTGTGTTCATGATTTAGGGAGGCCTTTAGGCTATTATCGGGCTTGTTTTGTTATCATACCTTGTTATACCCGCGTGTTCCTGGCTTGTATGATTATTTGAACTGTGATTCATGTTAGGCATCATGTCTAGGCTATGTGCTAAGTGTTTGAGACTTGTTAGGGCTATTCTTGTCATTTCTTAGCTATTTGCCTTATTGTACACATGTTGGCATTCATGATGTTATAACCGTGTAAAATGCTTTATCTGTGTTGGGCTTTAAGTGTTATACTTTAAAGCATGCCTCAAATTCCTGAAATATGAACAAGTCGATCACAATATTATCGAGCTACATGTTTCTATTGATTTCCTTATTATATATCCTAAATTATTACTGGTTATTAATATTGGCATTTGAATACTATTTTTGAGCTTGTCACTTCTTTCAGCCCAACGTTAGTGTTGTTACTTATTGAGTACATGGGGTCGGTTATACTCATACTACACTTTGCACTTCGTGTGCAGATCCAGGTGCATTCGGTCGAGGTGATTTCTAGAGTTGAGTTGCTATCAGCTGTTGCGAGACTACGAGGTAGCTGCTATGACCTCCACAGTCCTTGAAGTTCTCTTTCTATTATTTCTAGCTTTAATATTCTATTGTTCAGACAGTTGTATTAAACGATTTTGCTTGCATCTTGTCATTGAGTAGTGCTCGTGTACTCGTTGACACCAGATTTTGGAAAGATTGTAGTTATATTTTGGGTTATTGACATCAGATATTTCATGATTTTTCTGTTGTTAAGCTATTAATCTATGTCTTAGCAATTTCATCATTTTTATGTGACTATTAGCTTACCTAGTGGGTTGGGGTTAGGTGTCATCACAACCAGTGAATTTTGGATCGTGATAGTTATGAAAGCTATTATCACATTGAGGCTAAAGTTGTTGATTAATGAGATATTTCCTTGTTGAGAAATTCTCATTCATTTTGTTATTAGTGAGATTTTTGTTCACATTGTGGTTAAACCGTAGGCTATATGTTGTTGAAATTTGGGTATTGTTGATTTTGGCAAGTTGTAGCATATGGGCACTTATAGTGCAAGTTGTTATTGTGTTGTGATATTGATGCGCATGTGGCGGTATAAGGATAGGGGTTAATGTGCATGCGGTGGCATAGGGTGGGATTTATGTGCGTGTTGCTAGTAAGGGAATTACTTGAAGTCACGCGGCGACATAAGGGGGCTAAAGTGCATGTAGCTATTTCGGGAAAAATGGTTTCAAAAATATCTAAATGTAAGGCTCACACGGCGGTATAAAGAAAGATTGTGATTGTGATTGTAAAATGAGGTTATGAGGTGTGGTACCACGGTTGTGATTCTTGTTGATTGAACAGTTCTTCATCTTTCCTTCTTTGTCTTACTTCTATTTGTCCGTATTTGATTACTTGTTGTTCTCATCCTATGTTCATTTCTTATTGCCTTTATTGCCTTGTTTTTCGTAGTTAGCTCACTGTATTATATTTCTTATTGTCATTATTTCCTCGTTTTCATTATTACACTATACTATACTTTGTTCAGTTTTTCTTATCCTAGTAGGTATCTTGACCTGGCCTCATCACTACTCTACCAAGGTTAGGCTTGATACTTACTGGGTACCGTTGTGGCATACTCATACTATGCTTCTGCACATTTTTAGCAGTTCCAGGTACATGTACTCATGTCGGATGCCAGTGATCGTTCAGTTATCTTTCCGGAGACATCAAGGTATACGTGCTCGACGTCCGTAGGCCTCGGAGTCACCTTCAGTCATTACTCTTGCTATTGTTTATCTTCTACTCAGGCAGTGTTGTATTAGAGATTTCTAGATTATTTTTGTAGAGCTTATGATTCAGTTCCACCATTTTTGGGATCTTGTTACTGATGTTTCTGATTTGGAGTTATTACGAGATTTACCGATTTATTTTATTATCTTAGATCGTTATTTCTCTTAAGTTATTCATGAAATTTAGGCTTACCTAGTCTTAGAGACTAGGTGCCCTCATGACTACCTTATGAGGGATTTTGGTGTCGAGACAAGTTAGTATCAGAGCTCTAGGTTCATAGGTGCTACGAGTCATAAACAAGTTTAGTAGAGTCTTGCAGATCGGTACGGAGACATCTGTACTTATCTTCGAGAGGCTACGGAAGTGTTAGGAAAATTTCTATTTCTTGGATTCTTTATCATGCGAATTGTTGATTTCGAAATCTGAGTTTTTGTCTTTTTGTTCTCTCACAGACACGTGCCGCTGGATCCGATGATCAGACAGTCGCGCTCCCTGCTAGAGCTACGAGAGGCCAGGGCCAGGGTAGAGGCGAGGAGGAGCATGTGGTGCAGCCAGATCACCTGCCCGAGCAGCAACTGAGGAACCACCAGTAGCTCCGGTTGGGGGACAGACACCCAAGACGCATGTTGTCACCCTTGGACTTCAGGAGACCGTAGCACAATTTATGAGCATGTTCGGCACTCAAACTCGGACGGGATTGATTCCCCTTGTACCAGCTACATCTCAGGCTGGGGAGGAGCCCAGATTCTCACGGCCCACACTCTAGAGAGCGGGTCAATGTTGATCAGGTGTCGGGGGTTTATGCTAGCACAACATATTGTTCCGATTCAGCCCGAGGTCAGGGTAGTGGCATCTGAGGAGGAGGAGCTGAGACTTGAGAGGTTAAAGAAGTATCACTCTCCTACTTATAGTGGCACAGCTACCGAGGATGCGCAAGGTTTTCTAGAGAAGTGCCACTGTATTCTCCGCACCATAGGTATTGTGGAGACGAGCGGAGTTACCTTTACTACATTTCAGCAGTCAAGAGCAGCCTACAGGTGGTGGTAGGCTTACGAAGAGGGTAGCCCAGCCGATGCAGCTTCACTCACTTGGGCTCAGTTTTTAGAGATATTCTTGAGAGAGCTTGTTCCCACATAGTTTGAGAAGCTGCGCAAGGGTACCATGTTAGACTCGGAGTATGCCCTCATATTCAGTAAGTTATCCCTACATGTGCCTGCTTTGTTTACTACAGTCTATCAAGTACGCAGATTCATCGAGGGGCTCAACTATTGTATTAGATTTAGCATGGCTCGAGAGTTGGAGACGGATACTCCATTTCAGCGGGTGGTAGAGATCGCGCAGAGGTTGGAGGGTATGGGGGGCCAAGAGAGAGAGAGGACAGGGAGGCCTCAAGGCCCAGGAGGATTTAGTGGTGGCCAACCCTTCCAACTACTAACAGTTCTCCGGCTATTTCTAGGTCTTAGGTTGCCCACTATGCATAGCCATTTTCTAGTGCACCTCCCACTTGGGGTGCCTTCAATGATTAGTCCAGCCGATCAAGCCAGAGTCAGTTTCGGCAGTCGCGCCTGCCAAGAGCTTGTTTTGAGTGTGGTGACACCAGGCATATGATGAGGGACTGTCCTAGACTCAGGAGGGGTGCACCTCCACAAACTATCCACCCTCCATGGATTTTTGGGTCCACAAGGTTCAGAGACTATGGTTGCTACTCTAGTTGCCACCCCACCTGCACCGCCAGCTAGGGGTGGAGGTTAAGCAGGTAGAGGTCACCCTAAAAGGGGGAGGCCATGCTCGTTTATGTGGTTTTTCGAGTAGGACAGAGGCTGCTGATTCAGATGATGTCATCACATGTATTGTTCCAGTCTATCACAAGGATTCCTCTATTTTATTTGATCCGTGCTCCACTTACTCATATGTGTCATCTTACTTTGCTCGGTATTTGGATACATCACGTGATTCTTTGAGTGCTCTTGTATATGTGTCCATGCCTGTAGGAGATTCTATTATTGTAAACCATATTTATCAGTCGTGTTTAGTCACTATTGGTGGTTGTGAGACCAGAGTTGATCTATTACTACTCAATATGGTAGACTTTGATGTGATCTTGGGCATGGACTGGTTGTCTCCCTATCATGCTATTTTGGATTGTCATGCCAAGACCGTGACCTTGGCTATGCCAAGGTTTCCGCGGTTGGAGTGTGATGTTAGGCTGTAATCTTGTTTTTTAGTCTCTTATTGCACTTTAATTGAGTTGGAGCTTTAATCGCTAGTGTTTTGCACTAATTGTATGTTTTATGACTTGTAAGAGTGATTCTGATCTATGTAGATGTTATAGAATTAATTCATGTTATTTTGGAGCTTTGAAGTTTGAGTAAAAGCCCAAGGATTAAGTTGGGATCGTGTTCAGGGATCAAAGGATGATAGTGCACTTTAAGAACGAAACGAAGAATCAAGCAGGCATACTGCAATTGTCCAATAAAATGCACATAACTTTTCGCTTAGAAATTCGTTTAGGCTCCACAATATATCGTTGGAAAGCTATGTAAAAGGGCTACAACTTTCATGTTTTACATCACCCCAAATTACCAACTGATGTAAAACATGAAAGTTGTAGCCCTTTTACATAGCTTTCCAATGATATATTGTGGAGCCCAAACGGATTTCTGAGCGAAAAGTTATGTGCATTTTATTGGACAATTGCAGTATGCCTGCTCGATTCTTCGTTTCGTTCTTAAAGTGCACTATCATCCGCTGATCCCCGAACATGATCCCAACTTAATCCTTGGGATTTTACTTAGACTTCAAAGCTCCAAAATAGCATGAATTCATTCCATAACATCTACATAGATCGGAATCATTCCTACAAGGCATAAAATACATAATTAGTGCAAAACACTAGCGATTAAATCTCCAACTCAATTAAAGTGCAGTAAATTAGAGTGCAATAAGCGACTAAAACACAAGATTATAGCCTACCATCAACACCCCACACTTAAACCATTGCTCGTCCTCGAGCAATCAAACTACACTTTATAAAGACATGACCTTTTTAAACAACTCTTATAACTCATCATACCAAGAATATTTAAAGTAGACTAAACACAATAGTGTAACATCTTCACCTCAAGATTTGACTCACAAGTACCACTCATTATTTATAACCTGCTTACTTACCCAACATAGAGGTCAACGACATCACCCTTCCTTCATGAATCAAGTGCCCCTCACACAACAATAGAGAGTAGTTCCCACACACAATAAAAATTAAGAATAATTAGGAACTCAAGATAGAAAGAATTCACTCACTCTCATAAACAACATTCATATGCCACAAAAGATGAGCCATAGGCTTGCCCGTATGTGTTACTCTACTAATTCAAGCTCACTCAGTCAAGGATCAAGCAGGACTTTTAACTGGTTGTAGTGTAGGCTGCGGGACACGTAGGATACATTTAGATATAAGAGTGACTACACCTCCCTAAGCACTTTAGTACATACATTTTAACCGTTCAAAACCCCACACTTATGTCAAACCAAAACTCCACCTTCACATCAATATACATTAACTCCCTTTTTCACTTTTACATTAAGAGTCACCACTATCAAGGAATATTTTCAATAATATACTATTTTTTTGAATTTTTTTTAAAATTCAAGTGACTCTTACTTTTTCAATACATTGCACCTCTATCCTTATTTCATTAATTCCACTTAGAAGCCAAACCAACCACCCCACACTTTAACTTTTATAGCGTTCACAACAATTTCAAGTGCTCACGAGAGGTAAATGGTTCAAATAGATGGTCAATTCAAACAAAAGGGTAAGGCTTGTAATGTGGTTACCAACGAAACAGGATTACAGGCTCAACGGGGTTAACTACGATACATAACAATTTGGTGGGTAAAATATATAGCTGGCTCAATAAAGAAATGCCTATATCACTTCCAAGACTGAACAACTCTACTATTTCGCTTTGCAAATACACGGGGTAAGTTCTAGACATCAATTGCAATGTACATAATACACAAACCTCTCACACACACATGGCACATAACTCACTCAGGATCGGACTCATCAAGATACTCTAATCAAAGTAGTTAAGCAAAGTTAAGATCATACAATTTAAGATGCTTATACAAGAGTCAAAAAACTGAGCCTAAGCGTCACAACTAAAGCACTTATTATTCTCAAGGCATAATTAAGTCAAGAGATATTGCTTTCATTTAAAATCACAGCACAAGATTTTCTACTCCTAAAAAAATTAACTATACCTGATTCAAACAAAACCCTTGGAATAGAACCACGGCACAAAAAAAACCAAGGAGAAATTATTATACTACCTAAAGAAAACATTTTTTTTCTTCGACTTTAAAATTTTCAATCAAAAGAAACGAAAACACACACAAGAAACGAAAACAAACAGTTATTTACATAAAACGATAATACATACAAGAAACAAAAACAAACAGTTATTTACATATTTACATCCCCATTCCCACACTTTAAATTGTGGCATGTCCCCATAACATACAAGTAAAAAGCAAGAGGTAAAGAAAACTCCCCTGGACTTTTTCTGTTTCCAAGAACTTGTGAATTCCACCCCTAATTATGAATGCATTTTTCGATTTTGCTCCTCGGAATTCTTTATGGAGCTCATCAGGCCAAAGTCCTTTAGGAATTTTTGAAAGACCCGCTATTTTCTTTCTTTCTTGGCCTCATTTTGAGCGGTGGATTGTTCTTGTAAGATTATCCTAAACTTGTTTCTGCATTCATTTACAAGATCAATCCATGCATATTTCTGTAAATCCCCAAAAATAAAATCCACATGATCAAGGTTAGAATAAGAAAATAAAAAAGAAAAAGGGTCGTGTGAGTGTTCCTCTGGTATGTCCAAGACCATTTGTTCCTCATTCTCTTCTAATAAAAATTGTGGTTGTGGATAGGTGGATGGGGATTTGAACTCTTCTTTTATAGATGCAAAATCAACCCAAGCCTCATCTTCAATCATCTTAGTTGAAAAAGAGTCCTCTTGCAGAGTGGAAAACTCTCTCTGTAGATTTTCATCATCTCGGGTAGGCTCAATTTCACATGGTATCTCTTCCATATATTCACCATCACAATGCAATGAGCTTTATGAAAGTGTACTTATTATTTGACTCACTTGTATTGTTTGGTTGTTAATGGCTTCATCATCTTGTGTAAATCTCTCTTCCACCTTATTAATGAACTTATACATAAGCTCTTCTAAACTAACATTCTCCGCTTGAGGTGGTTGTCTCACTTCGCTTACATTCCAGTCATAATAAGGGTATTCATCCTAACCAGAGTCAGAATTGTGCCCATATGGATCCTCATACTTGTACGGACTAGAGACAAAGTAAGAGTGTCCAAAAGATGAACTATAGAAAGAATACCTACCTGCTTGACAATCAACACATAGATGATTTCCACCGCATTTAAAACACATAGCAGACCACTGACAAAGTTTAGCTGCTAACTCTTCAACCGTTCTCTTAGGCTGGTTGTACTCCATCTTTACAACATTTAGAGTTCAGTATCAAGAATATGTTCTTCAAGATTTCTTCAACAAAAGAAATCTTGAACAGAAGTTAACATAACAAAACTAAAAATAAGAGAAAGAAAAAGAAAATATAAAAGTTAATTCCTGAATTAGCACTACAAACTATTTCAAACACTATTGATTGCCAATCCCCGGCAACGACGCCAAAATTTGACGAGCACAAAATACACACTTAAATTGTGCTCGCTAGTCAAAGATAATATAGTATAATATCGTGTCCACAGGGATTAGATTTAAACAGTATTCTCGTAGTTTGTACCTAGATTTCTATCCAGGAGGATCAAAAATGGAGATATATATGAATTCTATCTACAAATAACTAAGAATCTAAAGCTATTGACTAATGACAATCGCAATAAAGGTATGAAAAGAAGTTATCAATGGGAGAAAATATGGGTTGATTGGATAGGTGCAAGATAATTGTTTGGGATCTAACTCTAGATAATTCACTTCTAATATTCAAGTGAGTCTCTCGAATTCAATTAATTATCAGTACAATTATTTAGTAGAAACTCCTCTCTCGATTAAGTCTCAACCTCATAATATGAACCAATTTAAGCTCGGTGAAGATATGCAAGAATTCGTAATGGATTGGTCTTTAGGAGAACCTCTTTCGATTTTCCTCCTAACTAAGTTTAATCAGGGATTCAACTAGCCTCTTTCGATTACTTCAAAGAATCTATGAACTCAACCAACAATATAGTGCAAATATATAACAAGTTATGCCTCTCTCGATTACAAGAACAAGTGAACATAGATGCAACAAGTTAATCTTCCCAAAACGATTCAAATGCATAAAAATAGAGTTATAATCCACAAACAACCATCAATACACCAAATCCATCAAAACCCAAAAGGTTCTACTCCATAGACATGGAGAAGTTCTTCGCAAATGAAATAAAAGTATAGGAAAACATAAATACAATCCAAACCCGGATCTTGAGTGAGGAAGGAAGGATGAAATCCTTGTGCTCTTGCTTCTCCCTCTTCTCCTTAGCTTCCTTAGGTCTAAGGTATGTCAAAAGTCCCTGTAAAATGGTGTTTTTGTGTTTTTAAGCCGCCCCCAAAACAAACTCCGGATGAAACTACCCTTTTCTTAGCGAAATATGACTCTTCCCGGACATTACATACGTGGCCGCCCACCTAAAGACCTGCTCGCGCACTTGGTCGTGCATTTTGCACAGCACACTGCCTCACATGCGCGCCCAGTGCACGGTCGCACACCTGGGTGACATCAGTTGGGAATTTGGGAAAATGTAATACATGAAAGTTGTAGCCCTTTTAATAGCTTTCCAACGATATATTGTGGAGCCTAAATGGATTTCTGAGAGAAAATTTATGTGTATTTTACTGGACAATCGCAGTATGCTTGCTCGATTCTTCGTTTCGTTCTTAAAGTGCACTATCATCCCTTGATCCCCGAACACATTCCCAACTTAACCCTTGGGCTTTTACTCAGACTTCAAAGCTCCAAAATAGCATGAATTCATTCCATAACATCTACATAGATCGGAATCACTCCTACAAGACATAAAACACATAATTAGTGCAAAACACTAACGATTAAAGCTCCAACTCAATTAAAGTATCGTAAATTAGAGTGCAATAAGCGACTAAAACACGAGATTATAGCCTACCATCAGAGTGAAGGGGTGCATTGGATTATATTCCTAGCAGATTTGTGTCTTTTCTTAAAGCACGACAAATGGTTGAGAAGGGATGTGATGTGTACCTAGCCTTTGTGAGAGATGTTAGTGTTGATACTCCTACCGTTGAGTCAGTTCAGGTAGTGAGGGATTTTCCATATATATTTCTAGCAGACCTACCGAGTGTGCCACCTGATAGGGATATCGATTTTGGTATTGACTAGGTGACAGGCACTCTGCCCATTTCCACCATATCGTATGGTACATATGAAGTTGAAGGAATTGAAGGAGAAACTTTAGGAGTTTCTTGATAAGGGTTTCATCTATCCGAGTGTCTCCCTTGGGGTGCTCTAGTTTTGTTCATGAAGAAGAAATATGGCTCCATGCGGATGTGTATTGACTATAGGCAACTAAACAAAGTTACAGTTAAGAACAAGTATCCATTACCACGCATTGATGACTTATTTGACCAACTTCAGGGGTGCTAGAGTGTTCTCAAAGATTTATTTAAGGTCAGGGTATCATCAATTGAAGATTCGGGAATCTGGTATCCCAAAGACTGCTTTCAGGACTCGGTATGGTCACTAAGAGTTCCTAGTGATGTCATTTGGGCTGACCCAACACCCCAGCAACATTTATGCATTTGATGAACAGTGTATTCCATCCATATCTTTATTATTTCATCATTGTATTCATTGATGACATCTTGGTGTACTCTCGCAGCCGAGAAGATCATGAGCAGTATTTGAGGGTCGTGCTCCAGACCTTGAGGGAGAAGAAGTTGCACGCAAAATTCTCAAAGTGTGAGTTCTGGCTTGATTCAGTGTCATTTTTGGGTCATGTGGTGTCTAATGAGCGGAATAAGGTAGATCCGAAGAAGATTGAGGCAGCTTAGAGTTGGCACAAGCCGTCTTCAGCTACTGAGATTCGGAGTTTTCTTGGTTTGGCCGGATATTATCATCGTTTTGTGGAGGTTTTCTCATCCATTGTTGCACCTTTGACTAGATTGACCCAGAAGGGTGCTCTATTAAGGTGGTCCGACGAGTGTGATGAGAGCTTTTAGAAGCTCAAGACTGCCTTAACTATGGCTCTAGTCCTGGTTTTGCCTTCAACATCAGGTTCATATATGGTTTATTGTGATGCTTCATGGATTGGAGTTGGGTGTGTATTGATGCAGAAGGGTAGGGTGATTTCTTATGATTCACTCCAGTTGAAGCAACATGATAAGAACTACCCCATTCATGATCTAGAATTGGCAGCTATAGTTCACGCATTGAAGATTTGTAGATATTGTCTCTACGGAGTGTCTTGCGAGGAATTCATAGATCATCGAAATCTATAGCACTTGTTTAAGCAAAAAGAACCTAAACTTGAGGTAGCAGAGGTAGTTAGAGCTGTTGAAAGACTATGATATCACTATTCTGTATCATCCCGGGAAGGCCAATGTGGTGGCCGATGCCTTGAGTAGGAAGGAAGAGAGTATGGGTATCCTTACATATATTCCAGTTAGCGAGAGACCATTAACATTGGATGTTCAGGCGTTGGCCAATCAATTTTTGAGATTGGATGTTTCGGAGCCCAACCGGGTTCTGATTTGCGTGGTTTCTCGGTCTTCTTTGTATGAGCACATCCGAGAGCGTCAGTATGATGACCCTCATTTTCTTGTCCTTAAGGACACGGTGCAGTATGGCAATGCCAAGGAGGTTTGTATCGGATATGGCGGGGTGTTGTGGATGTAGGACCGGATATGTGTGCGCAATGTAGATGGGTTGCATGAGTTGATCCTTGAGGAGGCCCATAGTTCGCGGTATTCCATTCATCCGGGTGCCGCTAAGATGTATCAGGATTTGAGGCAACATTATTGGTGGAGGAGAATGAAGAAAGATATCGTGGAGTATGTGGTTCGGTGCTTGAACTGTCAGCAGGTGAAGTACGCGCATCGAAGGCTGGGCGGGTTGCTTCAAAGACTTGAGATTCCTGAGTGAAAATGGGAGCGTGTTACCATGGATTTCGTTGTTGGGCTCCCACGGACTTTGAAGAAATTTGACGCAATGTGGGTTATTGTAAATAGGCTGACCAAGTCTGCACATTTCATTCCGATTATGACTACCTACTCTTCAGAGCAGTAGGGTCGGGTCTATATTCGCTAGATAGTTCGTCTTCACGGTGTGCCGATGTCCATTATCTCCGATCCAGGCACGTAGTTCACATCGCATTTTTGGAGAGCCGTATAGCGTGAGTTAGGCACACGGGTTAAGTTGAGTATAACATTTCACCCCCAGACAGACAGGCAGTCCAAGCACACCATTCAGATCTTAGATGATATGCTACATGCTTGTGTTATGGATTTCGGAGGTTCATGGAATCAGTTCTTGTCGCTTGCAGAGTTTGCCTACAACAACAGCTACTATTGAGTATTTAGATGGCTCCTTATGAGGCCATATATGGGAGACGGTGCCGTTCTCCAGTTGGTTGGTTCGAGCCAAGAAAGGCTATGTTATTGGGCACTGATCTGGTTCGGGATGCCTTGGAGAAAGTCAAGTTAATTCAGGATCAGCTTCGTACAGCACAGTCCAGGCAGAAGTGTTATGTTGATCGGAGGGTTCATGATGTAGCATTTATGGTGGGAGAGAGAGTTTTGCTGCGGGTTTCACCCTTGAGAAGAAGGGCAAGTTGAGCCCAAGGTATATTGGTCCTTTTGAGATCCTTGATAGGGTGGGGGAAGTGGCCTACAAACTTGCATTGCCACCCAGCTTATCGGCAGTTTACCCGGTGTTTCATGTTTCCATGCTCCGAAAATATTATGGTGATCTGTCCCATGTATTAGATTTCAGCTCATTCTAATTGGACAAGGATTTGACTTATGTTGAGGAGCCAGTGGTCATCTTGGACAGGCATATCTTGCTTCAGTGAAGGTTTAATGGAGGGGTCAACCAGTCGAGGAGACAGCTTGGGAGACCGAGCATGATATGCGTTAGCCGTTATCCTCACCTTTTCAGCACTTCGGGTATGTCTCTATACTCGTTCTAGGACGAACATTTATTTTAAAAAGGGAGAGAATGTAACGACCCGGTCGGTCATTTTGAGTAGTTTAGCCATGTTCCCCTTTATAATTTCTTCTATGTTCATTTGTAGTTATGTGACTTGCCAAGGTAGTTAGTTTAGTTTCGGGTGAGTTTCGGAGTGAACTGAGACACTTAGTCCCAAAGTTGGAAGCTTAAGTTGAAAGAGTTGACCGGAGTTTGACTTTTATGTAGACGACTCCGAAATCGAGTTTTGATTATTCCAATAGCTTCGTATGATGATTTTGTACTTAGGCATATGTCCGGATGTTGATTTGGAGGTTCGTAGGTTGATTTGGTGCTTTTGGCGAAAGTTGAAAGACTGAAGGTTTGGAAGGTTGATAGGTTTGACCGAGGGTTGACTTTATTGATATTGGGCTCGGATTGTGGTTTCGAAACTTTGTATAGGTCCGTTGTGTCATTTGGGACATTCATGCAAAATTTGAGCTCATTCGGAGTTGGTTTGATATGATTCGACATTAGTTTTAGAAGTTGAATGTTCATTGATTTAGTTAATAGGTTTGAATTGGGGTGAGATCCGTAGATTTGATGATGTTTGATGTGATTTAAGGCCTCGAGTAGATTCGTGTTGTATTTTGGGACTTGTTGGTATGTTCGGACGGGGTCCGGGGGGCCCCATGTATGATTCGGGTTGAGTTTGGACTCATTTGGAGACTTGACAAATTTTGGATGCCTACTGAGTTCTGGTGCAACCGCACCTGCGAGGGGATGGCCGCAGGTGCGGCATCACAGAAGCGGCCCATTGGCTGCAGATGCGAAATGGGGCTAGGTGAACTGGGTCCGCAGGTGCGGATGACCTTGCACAGGTGCGCAACCGTAGATACGGATTTCTTCCGCAGAAGCGGAGTTAGGTCTATTGGCTTAGGACAACAGGTACGGTCATGTTTCGCAAAAGCGGACTCGCAGAAGCGCGTAAAGGTCCACAGAAGTGGAAGCGCAGATGCGGCTTTTTCGGCAGAAGTGGGAATTCCTGATCTTTAGTGGAAGTCGGAGCTGCGATGTATTTTCCGCAGATGCGACCAACTATCCGAAGAAGCGAAAATCACTGGGCAGAAAAGGATAGAATCGAGGATTTTATTTCATTTTCCACATTTTGAGTTAGAGAGCACAGTTTTGGGCAATTTTGGAAGAGATTTACAATATTGGATCGGGATAAGTATTTTTGACTCGTATTTATTTATTATTCATGATTCTATCTTTATTTTTATTATTTAATTAGTGAATTAAGTTGGAGAAATTAGGGTTTTTTGTAACACTTTCCTAAACTATAAATTTAGGATTTGAAGGTCGATTTGAGGTCGGAATTGAATAATTTTTGTATGGTTGAACTCGTAATGGAATGGGTCTTCGGATTTTGTAAGTTTGATCGGGTTCTGAGATGCGAGCTCGAGTTGACTTTTTGAGTTGATATTTTTATTTTCTTTAAAGAATGAAACTTTATTATCCGAAATTGCTTCCTATGGCTTGTATTTATGGTATTAAGTTATTTTGGCTAGATTCGAACCTTCCGGAGTTGGATTTTCGCGGAAAAGTCTTATTAGTGGATTGATTTAGCTTGTTTGCAGTCAGTATCTTGCCTAACTTTGTATGGGGAAACTACCCCTTAGGACTTGGGTTGATTTGTGTTGTTTGAATTACGTGAAAGACATGTACGCGATGTGACGTGTGTGTACATGGCCTTATGTGTGGTATTTTGACCGGACTAGACTCTTAGTCTCTTTCATGCATTTAATATTGCAATATCATGTTATATCTTTCATTTTTAAATTGATCTTACATGCTTTACTTGATGTTGTTATCACATGCTCTATTCCTTATTGTCAAACATGCTCTTATATACCTTAATTGCCTTTATTATCTCTCTTATTGTCATGTTACCTCCTTTATTGTCGAGTTATTCTTATTTGGAGTTGTCATTACGTAATGTCTTTTTATGTTTAGTTATTCCATGCATTTAGATGTAGAATCTATTTCATACCATCACTTTTATTGTTAAGCTTATGTTGTACATTTAAATTGGGAATTATCATTTCGTGAAAATACCTTCATTTTGGGTTATTGAAGTTGAGGTTATGAAAGCTATTATCACATTGAGGCTGAAGTTATTGATTAATGAGATATCTTTACTTGTTGAGAAATTATCATTTATTTTTTTATTATTGAGATTTTTGTTCACATAGTGGTTGAGCCGTGGGCTATATGTTGTAGAAACTTTGGTATTGTTAATTTTGGCAAGTTGTCGTATATGGGTACTTGTGGTGTGAGTTGTTATTGTGTTGTGATATTGATGCTCATACGGCGGTATAAGGATAGCGGTTAATGTGCATGCGGCGACATAAAGTGGGATTTATGTGCGTGTTGCTAGTAAGGGAATTACTTGAAGCCACGCAACGACATAAGAGGGCTAAAGTGCGTGTAACTATTTCGAAAAAAATATTTTAAAAAATATCTAAATGTAAGGCTCACGCGGCGGTATAAGGAAAGATTGTGATTGTGATTATGAAATAAGGTTATGAGGTGTAGTACCACGGTTGTGATTCTTGTTGATTGAACAGTTCTCGATGTTTCCTTCTTTGTCTTACTTGTATTTGTCCGTATTTGATTACTTGTTGTTCTCATCTTGTGTTCATTTCTTGTTGTCTTTATTGCCTTATTTTTCGTGGTTAGCTCGCCTTATTGTATTGCTTATTGCCATTATTTCCTTGTTTCATTAGTAAATTATACCATACTTTGTTCAGTTTTTCTTATCCTAGTAGGTGTCTTGACCTGATCTCGTCACTGTTCTATCGAGGTTAGACTTGATACTTATTGGGTACCATTGTGGTGTACTCATACTACGCTTCTGCATATTTTTGTGCAGATCCAGGTACATTTGCTTGCATCGGATGTCAGTGATCGTTCAGTTATTTTTTCGGAGATTTCAAGATAAACCCGCTCGACGTCCGCATGCCTCGGAGTCACCTTCAATCATTACTCTTACTACTGTTTATCTTCTACTCAGACAATCTTGTATTAGAGATTTCTAGATTATTTCTATATAGCTTATGACTCAGTTGCACCGGTTTAGAGATCTTGTTACTGATGTTTCTGATTTGGAGTTATTAGAAGCTTTACCTGTTTATTTTATTATCATAGATCGTTTTTTATGTTAAGTTATTCATGAATGTTAGGCTTATCTAATCTTAGAGGCTAGGTGTAATCACAACTATCTTATGAGTGATTTTAGGGTCGTGACAGTGAGGTAGGTTTCACCCTTACAAGAGAACGTGGGTTCCACCAGGTATTTTTTATGGCGTTTCAAACATTTAAAGAGTTTTAACTTCATTTAATTAGAATATTATTTTATTTATATTCTTTCTCAAATTTTCTAATGTATCGTTACTAGGGTCAGATGAATTCTGTTCATTAAGAAGTCTTAGATTAGTTAGATGGAAGATGTGGCAAGACATAGAGGCCGTGTGGCAAGACATAGAGGCCGTTTGGATTAGCTGATATGAATTAGCTGATAAGCATTAGGTGCTGAAAAGTACTTTTAAGTGCTGAAACTGATTTAATAAATAAGCAGTTACGTATTTGGATACAAGTGCTGAAATTGATAATAAGCTGTTGCTGTATTTGATAAAAAAAAGTGCTGATAAGCTCTTTTTCTGTTAAAATGACTTAAATAACCTTAGAAGTGTTTATACTTATAAGGGCGTAATTTATTCAAAATTTTAGATTCCAAATCGATCCAAATACAAAATATTCTATTTGTCATTTTATTTTAAATACAATTGTGCTTAGATAAGATAATTTTTATGATAAATATTATTTATTTTATGATAAGCATATAATCATAAGTTATAATAATTAATAAATTAATAAAAGTTTCTCAGTAAAAAATAAACCTAAATAGGACAAAATATTTGAAGAGAAACAAACACTGTCTTTATCACCACAATATTTAGAAAGCAACACACCAAAAATTTGATATGTCCTCATTTATTACATACAGTTCAAAGATTAATACACAATCATATAGATATAAATATGCAAAGGAATAAAGAATTTGCTTATCTTAAATAGTCAATGGACATTGCAGACTTGAAGAGAGGGGGGTTAGGTTGAAATAGTACTTGAAGTAGTGAGTATCGATATAATAGTTTTGTTCTAAAAAAAATATTTTAAGGATAAAATAGTAAAAAATTTTGGTCAAACTTAAAGTGCTTATAAGCTAAAAATTTATAAGCTGGGAGTGACTAGCTTACGGCTTTTGACTTATTTTTGACTTATAAGCACTTGGCTTATAAGCACTTTTAACTTTACCAAACGCATAGTTAAGCCGAAAAGTACTTATAAGCTAGTTTGACCAGCTTATAAGCTTAGCCAAACACTAGTCGACTTTTAACAAATATTTGGCAGACAAGGTATCCAGTTGAATTAATGATTTCTTAATGTGCACATGGATGTAGGACCCTTTGAATTGATTACTACGTTAGTTATTTTCCTAATTTAAATTTTGAACCTATATATTTTCCTTTCAAAATTGAAATAAAGTCTGCGAATATATTATTATTTTCAGACCGCATTTGTGAATTATTTGTTGTTATCGTAAATTTGTATGAACTTTTGTTTGTTCGGGTTCCATTACATTTTGAACATGACTCTTAATTAAGAATTGTTGTTTTATTGTACTGTCTGGGCGTGAATCTAAAGTAGATACAGAATTAATATTTTAATATTTTTGGATATTCTTAAGTAAAAGTAATTCTTACATATTCCTTTAATAATAGACTAACGAAATGTTAAGTAGTAGTGCGGTAGAAATGCTTACCTTTTTAAAGGGCGACATCATTTAGGACTAATCAAGATAGAAAACAAGACATTAAAGTGGAAGATAAGGGCCAGAAGTTAAATTTGAAAAGTTGTTAAGGTGGGAGGAAGTAACTTTGGCATTAACCGAGGAGCTTTTGAAGATTGATTAAAAAAATACGTGGAGCTCTTTAAGAGAAACAAGTAGTCCTCCCGTTTTAGTTTACGGGAATCAAACTGATTAAATTTTAATATGAATGTGAACATAAATTTTTTTATTTTTTTAAAAATAAAATTTAAACATATAAAAATTATATAAAAGTACTACAAATTACAATAAATAAATTAAAATATTTAAAGGTGCTTATAAAAAATATAATCAAAAAAATTTATTTAATTTTTCAAATAATAATAAGTACAACAGAAAGTAATATATTTTGAAGAAAATTAAGAAACTAAAAAAGTAGGCACTAGTCCTTTACTTTTGTATGTTGTAAACTCAGGGTTGCCACGTAGCAAATTTCATGTGCGTGGGGTTACGTGAATGAATTTCTTACTATTTGTCTTTTGGGCTTTTGGACTGCTAGTGAGTCTCACGTGATCGTTGGCCACTGCTGAGCACCTGCTTATTCGGTACGTGGCATTTGCGACTGATGACTTTCTTTCACCCACATTTTCTTCATCCTAAATTCCTAAGCATAAGACACGCAGCTTTGACATCATTCTGTATTACCTCCCTTAAATTTTTTGGCTAAGACAAAATTCTCACAATTTAGGGCATTCATTCTTTGTTTACCCACTCCTCCAACTGAAGTTAAACCCACGTTTTGGGTTTTGCGGATTCAATTATCATAGAAAGCTGGTTTTATCACGCATTTGTTGGGTCCGAAAAGCTCGGGCTTCTTCGATATGTCTCAGACCAGAGGACAATCGGGTCACGACCTGCCTCTGCCGTTCCGGGTTATCTTCCCAAAGGATAAGAACTGTGATCGCTTTACGGCGTCGATAAAGGTTGTTTCCTTTTTTCTTTTCCTGGCTTCCATATCCTTGGTTCTCTACTCGGCGTTTGTTAGACAAGACTTGTGGTTTCGGTGCCCCGAATGCCCCGACTCGAGTATCAGCTTCAACCCGGTCTGCGACCCCCATCAGTACAATTCCACAGCCGCCGATGATTCCCTCTCGCCCACCAACATTTCGCATATCGTCTTCGGCATAGCCGGGTCAGCCCAGACGTGGAAGAACCGGAAACACTATTCGGAGCTCTGGTGGAAACCCACAGTCACACGCGGGTTCGTTTGGCTGGATGAAGAGCCCGACCCGAATTCAACTTGGCCCGGTACTTCGCCTCCTTATCGAATTTCCTCCGACTGGAAAAAATTCAAGTTCACGAGCTCGCAGTCAGCAGTCCGAATCTCCCGGGTGATTGTGGATTCATTCCGGGTCGGGTTACCAAACGCGAGGTGGTTCGTGATGGGAGATGACGATACCGTCTTCTTTACTGAAAACTTAGTCACAGTGTTAGCGAAGTACAATCACCGGGAGATGTACTACATCGGGGGGAACTCGGAGAGCGTGGAGCAGAATGTGATGCACGCCTACGACATGGCGTTTGGCGGCGGTGGGTTTGCCATTAGCTACCCGCTGGCGGCGGAGTTGGTGAGAATAATGAACAGGTGCCTCAACCAGTATTTCAACTTCTACGGGTCGGATCAGCGGGTGTGGGCCTGTGTGGGTGAGGTCGGTGTCACCCTTACACCAGAACGGGGGTTCCACCAGGTATTTTTTATGGCATTTCAAACAATTTAAAGAGTTTTAACTTCATTTAATTAGAATATTGTTTTATAAGAAGAATACTTTCTGTTCATTAAGAAGTCTTAGATTAATTAGATGGAAGATGTGGCAAGACATAGCACATGTATCAATTTTAACAAATATTTAATGATTACTTGATGAGACATAGCCGACTTTTAACAAATATTTCGCGGACATGGTATCAATTTGAAAAAATAATTAATGATTACTTGATGAGCACATGTATATAGGAGCTTTTGAACTGATTACTACATAAGTTATTTTCCTAATTTAAATTTTTATGTACTATCGAAATCAATCTTTCTATCTTCACAAGATAAGGATAAGATTTGCGAACACATTATTCAAATTTCACTTAGTGGGATTATATTGAGTTTGTTTTTGTTGTAAATTTGAATGTACCTTATTTGTTCGGATTCCATCACATTTGACTTGAACATAACTGTTAATTAAGAATTGTTGTGTTATTGTACTGTTTGGACATGAATCTAAAATAGACACAAAATTAATATTTTAACATATTTGGATATATTCTTAAGTAAAAGTAATTCTTACATATTTCTTTAATAAAGATTAACGAAATAATAAGTACTACTGTAGTAGTGCGGTAGAAATGCTTACCATTTTAAAGGGCGACATCATTTTAGGCTTAATCAATATAGAAAACAAGACATTAATGTGGAAGATAAGGGCCAGAAGTTAAATTTGAAAAGTTGTTAAGATTGGAGGAAGTAACTTTGGCATTAAAGGAGGAGCTTTTGAAGAATGATTAAAAAAATACGGGGAGCTCTTTGAGAGAAAGAAGTAGTCCCTCCATTTCACATTTCCGTTGATGTGGATCAAACGGATTAATTTTCGATATGAATTTGGACATAAATTTTTTAATTTTTTTGAAATAAAATTTATGTATTTAAAAGTTATATAAAAAATACTATTATAATAAATAAATTAAAATATTTAAAAGATATTTATAAAACATATAAGCAAAAGAAAATTGTGTTTAGTTTTTCAATTAATAATAAGCTCACATAAAGTACAACAGAAAGTAATATATTTTGAGCTGCTTTTGAAACTTGCATTTAATTTGAGGAGGAATCTGGGGGGATGAAAAGAAAATTAAGAAACTCTTCCTCCTTTTCAAATTACTTGAGGTATTTTTCATTTTAGTCTGTTCCAAATTAAATAACACATTTCTAAATTTGGAAATAATTCAACTTTAAATTTTTCATTTTACTCATTTCACCCTCAATGAGAAGTTTTTATAACCACAAATATCATGGCCCCACAAAACTTTTATCCCTTAAACTTTTAAGACCACAAATTTCAAAAGTCTTCTTCTTTTTTTTCTTAAATTTCGTGTCGAGTCAAACTATCTCGTGTAAATTGAAACGGATGGAGTAAATAAGTAGGCACTAGTCCTTTACTTTTGTATGTTGTAAACTCGGGGATCGACACGTAGCAAATTTCATGTTAGTAGAGTTACGTGAATGGAATTTTTTACAATTGCCCTTTTGGGGTTTTCGACTAAAAAGACTTTTGAAGTCTTGTGTAATAATTTAGGTTAACAAAAAATGTGTAATTAAAGGGGTTCGGGGGTCAGATTAAAAATAACAAAAGTTGTAGGTAAATATTAAAATTTTCAAAATTTTTAAAAAACCATACTCATTCAAATTATTTCAAATTTTCAGTTCCCTCTTCTTTCTCCTCTTTACTTCTTCTTCCTCTTTCTTCCTTCTTTCTTAAAAATAAATAAATTTCAGTGACTGAATTTTCATTTCAAATTTATCTTTCTCGATAAATATATGTTCCATCTATTAAGAAACTCATGAGTGTAACTTGCACCATATTGCTCGACTTAGACACACATCAACTTTTTTTGGGATCATGAAAGAGACATACTTTAGAAAGGTTAATTAACAGTATTACAGGGAGCATGGTGCGTAGTATGCACCGTAGTACCGAAAGCCACACATCAACTTCATCAACAAAGTTTAATACTGAAAGCTCTTATTAAAAATATTATTCTTGTTCTACCTCTTACCATCTAGTATGACCATATAATTTCTTATATTTTCATTATATAACTAAATGCCAAAACTGTGTAGCTAATAGTCTTTTAAATAAAGTATTTTTCGTTAAGTTAGCGCACTGTGTTGAACATGTACTTGTCCAAACAAACGAATAGTAAAAAAATAAAAGAACAAGCATCTAGTGAGGCGTTTTGATGTTTTCGTGGATACTGTAATTGGTTCTTTGGGGCTTCGTGTCAAAGGTTGGAGAGACCTCGATGGTAAGGCATCTACAAAAAGTTAAATTCATATCCATCACATGCCTGAGCGCTCTTTGTCGCTTAGTACAGTAGTTAGTATTGTAGTTTTGCCTTGTACCTATTGCCAATTCTATTCTTTTAACAGTATTTGGCTTTTTCTAATTCTCCCATAAAATTTTCAGACCTATTTTTAAGATGGGCATTGCTCGCTCGTGTGCAATCGCGCTCGTCGGTGCACACACTCAATTTGGTGGTCGATTTTTGTTGGATACTTGTATGCTTCATTTCTATCATTTTTTTGTTCATTTATAATCTTGCACTATTGGGCTTTACTCTTTCTTTTTCTTTTTCTCTTTCTTTTTAACCTAACGTGTTTTTTACTTGTTTATGATATGACGTGACATGAATTATTTATTTCAAATATCCCACTTGAAACAGATCACAAGTTTATTTTATAATACCTCAAAATTATCTTTTATGAGACTTAGGGTGTGTTTTTATGAGACTTAGGGTGTGTTTGGTATGAAGGAAAACATTTTCCGGAAAATGTTTTGTAATTTTCCCATGTTTGGTTGGCTTAAAATATTTTATTCGTGAATTAATTTTTTTTCACTTGGAGGAAAATCTTTTCTCTATCAAAAGAAAAAGAACATTTTTCAAAACTATTTTTCAACCTTCCCACCCTATTCTCCATCACTATCAACCCACCCCTACCTACCTATGCCCACCCCAACCCACCCCAACCCCAACCCCTCACCCCCACCCCAAGCCTCCACCATAAATTAAAATATTATTAATAGTACTTTCTTTTCATGTTGTAGATAGAGTATTTTTTTTATTTCAATAAATGATTATTTTCTTTTTATGAGATAAAAAAAGTATATTTTTTCATTTTAACAAAAAAAAATACTTTCTTTTCATGATGTAGAAAAAGTTTTTTCTTTTATTTCAACAAAATGATGTAGTAAAAAGTATTTTCTTTTATTTCAACAAAAAGACTATTTTCTTTTGATGATGTAGAAAAAGTATTTTCTTTTATTGCAACAAAATGAGTATTTTCTTTTTATGATGTAGAAAAAATATTTTCTTTCATTTCAACAAAATAATGAGTACTTTATTTTCGTGTTGTAGAAAGAGTATTTTCTTTTCAACCAAAAAAAGAGTATTTTCTTTTTAGTTATGAAGCACAAATTTTAACGTTGTTTTTGCGTAAAAAAGTAAAGCAACACATTAGTTCATTTGGGTTTGTTTAAATTTTTGGAAAAATAATTAAATTCTTGAAAAAAAAATAGAGTCCTGAAAACGTTGGGTAATTTGGGGGGGGGGGGGAGCACAGGAAATATGGGGACTTGGGGGAATGGGGTGAGGAGAGTAGCATAAAAAAATATTTTTCTAAAAAAAAAAATTTCACTCTCTAACCAAACACTAAAAAGTATTTTCCGAAAAAAGTTTTTCACTAATTAACCAAATAAGGGAAAATAAGTGATAAAACCGTTCATTTTCCATTAAAACATTTTTAGGAAAATATTTTCTATTGAAAGCATTTTCCTTCATACCAAACACACCCTTAGAAGTTGATAAATCTGGTAACATTCTAAGACTTCATTGACTTAATTTTATCTTTCAGTATACCCCATATATGTATAAAAGTTGTTTGTGCACAATTGTTAAGTAAAATAAAGTTTATAATGTAAAAATCATTAGGTTTTGGATTAGTTCTTATCTATTCATCCTTGAAGACACTTAAATTTCATTGATTAATTAATATATTAATTATATGGTATAACAGTTTTACTAAACACCCCTAAGTAGGAAGAGAAGTGAATGACCGACAAGCTTGCTGATAAAAGAATGGATTACTTTGAAGAGGCCTCACTGTGGGTGGACAAAAGAATAAAGAATCAGATTTTTGAGCTAGCATCATGTTCCTTGAACATGATTTTGTCCCCTGTACGTACCTTTATTTGTCCCAAGACTTACATATCCTTTTTTATTTTACTTGGCCTTGACATTAGTCCCGAAGTTGTGACAAAATGAGTGGCACGTCTTCTTTGGCTTTTCTTGCTTGTCCCTTTTCCGAGTTTGTTGATTATTAGACAGACATGACTTTAGCCACTTCATGTGGCTGATGGAAGCTCTTCCGTCTCATTGTTGCTCAATTCGTGGAGTGCCAAACCTTTTGGGTCTTCATTGAAAAAAGTACAAGAGGGCATGGAATAAATCAGAGTTGGGTAGTTGGGCAATCCTGACCTTTTATTTATCAAGGTTACCATGTTACAACATTCTTGTGCACCAAACTATGCATGCATGAACAGTGTGTGCATGTAAACACAAATTCATCGGGATGTTACTGCATCACTATGTCCTTCTCCCTGCTTCAAGTAGACAGTTTGGGTGTAGGCGGATGTAGTCTTTGTGCAATAGGTCCAAACTCAATTTTATTTATATATATATATATACACACACACATAAATTGTTATTTTAGGGTACACCTAGACATAAGAGGGGGAGTGAATTGTGTCGTACCCGATTTTCACTTGTCAAAGAACCTGATTTTTTTCTTAATTATTCTGACACAAAACTAAAAGTGAAGTGCCGAATTTAAAGAATACAAGTTATTTTACGTGGAAAATCTCTTGCTCAAGGTAGTAAAAACCACGACCTACTCTACTAGGATTTGCCTCAAGACTTCACTAATCTTTAAAGAGCAGCTTTTAGGTTACAACTTAATAAACAAGGGGACTAACTCTAGTGCCTTAACCCATAAAATCAACCCAATTGTGGCTATCGCTTTCAAGACTATAAACTTTAGTCTAGAAGGCTAAACAAACTCGTCAGATTTGATAACTTAACAATACACTTCTCAAAAGCAAAATAGGTTACAATTAAAGAATTATTGACTCAACCTAAACACCTAACGAACTTCAACAACTTCGTCTTTTGGAACGGGTTGTTTAGTTGAGCAGCTTGAACCTTGAAAGCACCTAACAATTGCTATTTTCCAAGAGTAATCTTGATGTTTGTGCGAAATAACAGTAGTATGCAATAGAATCAATAGAAATGGATGATTTATATATGAGTGAGGTTGGCCGAATTCTTTTTCAATTTTAGCTTCAAGACGTAAAATAATTCCATTAACTCCCAAGGAAAAAAAAAATCCTAAAGTGATTCTATTTCTTTCCTTTAAAGACTCCGGTGCAAATATTTCCATAATTAATGATTTGTTGTTGACCACGAATTCTATTTCTGCCTTTGAAACAAAATCAACTGAATTATGTACTTTTGGTAATTTGATTGATCGATTTTTATAGACCCTATTTGGAACTCATTACCATTTGGTCTTATTCATTCCGGTTTAAGGAATATCTGCATATTGCTACACTTTGTGACAACAACTTCACAGACCTTATTATGTTATTTGGCTTATATGATTTCAGTTGGATCTGTTAAGCTCGTAAATATTTGTAGGTGCACACCTGCAAAATTCTTATTCGAGCTTCTCATATCTGCCGATGCAATATCAAGGAAAGCTAATTGTTTTCTCTGTTATGACGGTTTGACAGATTGATATTAGAGATGATCCTTTTGGTCTATTGGCAGCTCATCCAATGGCACCACTTGTATCTCTCCACCACCTGGAATATGTACAGCCATTGTTTCCTAATCAGAGCCAGCTAGAGTCTTTAAGAATGTTAACCACAGCATACAAGGTTGATCCTTCCCGAACAATGCAGCAGGCTTTCTGTTATTACCAGAGGTATAAATGGTCCATATCTGTTTCCTGGGCATATGCAGTGCAGATATACCCCTGGCTGTTGTCTGCCAAGGATTTGGAAACACCATTGCAGACATTCCGAACTTGGCGGAGTTGGAGCAGTGGACCTTTTACGTTCAATACCAGGCCTATGAGTTCTGAACCTTGTGAACGGCCACTAATATTTTATTTAGACTCAATTAAAGAGGATGAGAAGGGAAAGACGGTAACTACTTACAAGAAGCTTCCAATAAAACAAGAAAAGAAGTGTAATCAGGCAAACTACGCACGTGCATTTGCCATTGAGAAGATTGTAGTTTCATCACTGAAAATGGATCCTGAGAAGTGGAAAAAGGTTTTTGCCCTTCTCTGTCTCTCCCTCAAATTTTTTATTTCATGTAGGCATGATCTCTGCCCTTAACAAGTCCAAAATTGATCTTTTCGTTTAGACGGATTGTGCTAAAGCCATTGTCGGAGTATTTTTCAGAGAAATTTCATGTGCTTACAGTATTCTGGAACTGGATTTTTTAGTGCCTATGAAGCATTTACTTCTGTTTAACTTAAGTAAACTGAACTTGATAATAGTCACCTCGTTGTAAAACATAAACTAGCAGTTGACACTTGGCACCATAGTCTGACCTTTTATTCTCTAAAGAATGGTGAGTTCCTATGAGGATCAAGTATGTCTAAAAGGGTTTCCACTGCTTCTGGAATGGGAAAAGAGTATCTTTATGGCTCATTAATTTCTTGATAGTATGCTGATGTGATCATAATTTTATGCAGGTACCTCGAAGACAATGCTGTGAGGCGAGTAAAGGTTTTTGGAGTAACACAATGACGGTAAAGATAAGAAACTGTAAGAACCGAGAGACTATAACTACTTGAGGTTAGTATCTCAGTGTTCTAGCCTGTGTATATTGTAGCTTTGGGATGATACTTTGAGAACAAATTGAGAATCAGGTAGTAATTCTTTTGTCAGTATATTTTAGTATACTGTGAGTTGTGATTTGAATATCTATCTGCTTGTTGAGAAATTAAATATATGCTCCAAAGTGTAAGGTAGTGTATATCTTTTTAATGTTTTTGTTGAATATTGCGACAAAACTTTAGTCAGCATCAATGTCTTCGATCTAACCCCCATTATTCCCGTAAATCCCTCCTCCTAAAAAGAAAGGAAGAAAGCACTTAATCCGTATTCATAAAAGGCAAATATTCCCCATCTCTCCTCCTCTCTTTGCTGATATCCCTAACCAAGGGTATCTATATAGAAGCTGATTGCAGAGAAGGAGCCGTGCGCCATGCCGTATACAGAGATTTATTCATGGTTCGGTTTTGGGTTGCTTTTCTCGAGAGAAATCAAACCAATTAAGTCGATTTTTCAAATAATAGTTTCTATAAACGTGCGTTGCACATTAATAATGACACGTAATTGTTCAGTCAATTATTTATATGAAGGAACAATAAATGTAACTAATGAAAAAATTAGATGTATACACGAAGAAAATATTGTTGTAAAGCAATTGACAGAAAGAATGTAATAATCATATGCTGAAATTAATCAATGTCATTACATTAGAATAAAACTTGAATTGAAATGATTGGATATTATCTGAATATGTAAAAATGATCAATTTATTTAAGATGGATAATATTATAATGTACTTATAATTTAGACATATATGTGATCATATCATATCTAAGCTTCTTTACAAATGATTTTTTTTGTGTATCTTATTTCAAAATATTTTACATAAAGGACATTTAGAGGATTCACCTCCAAAGTTATGGTAGGGTGATAAGTAATTTCCATTCTTAATCGGAGATCTAGTCCTGGAAATTGAGTCGGCCTTTAATTTGGTACTTTGCCTCCAAAGTGTGACTTTCGGTACTAATTCAAATTAATTAAGACTGAAACCGACTGTCAGCCACCATATGGAACAAAAGAAAAAAAAAAAAAGAGGACATCTCCATCCATTCAAAATATAAAAGTGCAGCAGTAGATTTTGTAACTATATCATACTCTAAAATTTTAAGTTGGAGGTGCAAAATTTTATAATACACAAAAAATATTTTTTACTATTTGAAATATTTTTTACTATCTTAATAATTTAGTATTTGAACTCAAACGATTGATATCGTCTTAACCTGTAAAGAAGAACTATTAAATTAGTTACTAATTTGGAGTAATTGCATTAATCTTTCCACTATATTTTTTTAGTTAATCCACCAGTTACCTTATTTCTAATTTTACTCTTTGTTTTTTTCTTTCTATAAAGCGTTTTTAAAATTCTTCTAATATAAATAATGAGACGAAACAACTTGTGGACTTGTTGAAACAAAACTCTAAAGGCCTATCTTCCTATGCAAGGTCAAGCAGCTCAAAAAGAAAGTATACCACATGATTATATCTTAAGCAAGGAACAAGAAGCAAAAAGAAGAAAAAATAAAAGGAAGCTTAAGAGCTTTCACGAGAATGAACCTGGTGGAAGTGCATATAATTAAATTAAAACTAATAACACAATTTAATAATTCTATGATTTTGCAAAAGGTTAAAGAGCATGCAGGAGAATGTACGTCACAGCCTATAAAAGTAAAATAGATACATGCTTAGAGGAAAAAAATCTAGGTAAGTTTGATATCAATAAGTCTACGTACTTCCCTCTATTTATGTTCAATATTGATTCAGATAATGAGGAGCCATGAAAAAATTCACCCTATTTATGTTCTCTTAAGTTGCCCGATCAATATTATATGTCTGTGTAACTTGGTGATATATTTTTATTGTCCACTTAAGTTCCGGTTATTGTAAAGTTAAAGCTGTCCATGGCTAAATCGTAGATCCAGAAAGCGTTTTTTATCCAGAAATTCTTCTTAAACGATACTCATTAGCACTGACAAGGAGAGAACAAATTCAAGATGCAGAAGATATAATCCTTCCCCGAAAACCATAACTCAACGTTATTGTTGTGTATCATACGTGTAAAAACTACTATAAAGAATAGAGAAAATCTTCTAACTGAGATGAAATGTTTTATACTATAGAAAAGATTGAAACGTATCTAATATTGACTCTACTGTTCGTTAAGAAATTACTAAGTTACCAAAAGAACAAAGATGACTCGAATTTAACGGATTTAGTATACATTGTGTCAATCGATATATTCTTCCAACAATGAATCCGAGTTATGAAATTATAGGAAACAAAAGAATCCTAAACAAATTTAAAACCCAAACTTACTTGATCACTCAGAGTACTCCCTAAATACATTATACACAGAGAGTTAAACAAATAGAAATAAGCCATCATGATTAAAAAACCAAAGAATAGTTGCTGGATTAAATTACTCTCTCCAAAGCTTTATTAATGCCTCTCTAGTCTCTCCAAAACGTTAATGCTATTTTGGACCCTTCCTCCGTATGATGCTTCTTTTATTTCAGAACTTGACTTAGATACATGAAACTAATCTATGGGAGAAAGTTTATGTAATGAAGGAAATTAATTGCAAACATATATAGGTTACATTGTACAAAGTGTCCTTATGCATGTAAATATGTTTTTCAAAGTGCTTGGTTTGATGTGGATTGGTATGGAACGTTAATATGGCAAACAGCCCCAAAATAGGAAGGTGATTGGTATTAGAAGTCCATCAAAGTGGCAGAAACAGGGTTTTAAATATTACAATTTTGTCCAACATAGTTAAAGATTTAATTTAATTTTTAAGGCTATTTTGGTCTATCAACATTGTATTCATGCTTTTATAATAACTAGTCTCTATACTCGTGCATTGCACGAAAATTTAAGTCAAACCTGTAATCGCATATATTTTTAAATAATAACATTTGTGAGAGTAATAAAATGGATTCTTTTAAAAATGTATATAATAAATTACCATAATTAGTGAACTACTCCCTCCATTCACTTTTACTTGTGTACTATACTAAAAATATATTTTCACTTTTACTTGTCAGTTTTAGCAAATCAAGATAAAATCAACAAAAAATTTCCGTTTTATCCTTATCATTAACTACTCCTTCTCAAATCATTTCCCAAGACTTTTTAAAATGCTATTATTATTGAGGTTATTATGGTAAAACATGTACTTCATTTATTATTTCTTAAGGGGTTGATGGTAGGGTATAATCTCGTATTTAGTCGCTTATTGCACTTTAATTTATTGCACTTTAATTTATTGCACTTTAATTGAGTTTGAGCTTTAATCGCTAGTATTTTGCACTAATTGTATGTTTATGCCTTTTAGGAGTGATTCCGAGTTATGTAGATGTTATGGAATGAATTCAAGCTATTTGGAGCTTTGAAGTCTGAGTAAAAGCCCAAGGGATTAAGCCGGGATCGCGTTCAAGGGTCGAAAACCAAGTCCGGATATCAAAAAGTCAAGAAAAATTCGGATTTTGAGAAAACAATACTAGCGCGGCGCCTGTACATTTATCGGCTACCTGACAGATTTCAACTCTCTAGTTTTCCCCACTAATGCCCCGCATGGCGCGTCGCCCCATGCGGCGCGCATGTACAATTTTTATAGAGCTAGAATCCTATTTCGCGTAGGAAAAGATTTTTTCGTCTAGGCTCGACCCTACTTGGTATAAATACATATAAAACCGTTATTTTTCGGACTTTTGACACATCTAAAACCTAAGGATGCTAAGGAGGAGGTGGAGAAGCAAAAGCACAAGGAAATCATCATCCAATCCTCACTCAAGACAAGAGTTTGGATCGTTTTATGTTTTTCTTTACTTTAAACATATTTGTGATAAATTACTCCATCTCTATGCAGTAGTTCTCTTTAGGGTTTGATGGATTTGGTGTATTGATATTTGTTTGCGGATGATAACTCTAGTTTTTATGCATTGAATTGTTTTGGTTGTTTTAATAGTTGCATCTATATTCACATGCTCATGTAATCGAGAGAGGCATATCTTGTAATATCTTTATATTATCTTGTTGGTTGAGTTCATTAATTCTTCTTAGTAATCGAAAGAGGCTAGTTGAATTATTGTTTAAACCTAGTTAGGAGGATAATCGAGAGAGGTTCTCCTAAAGACCAATCCACTACGAATCCTTGCATATCTTCACCGAGCTTCAATTGGTTCATATTGTGAGGTTAAGACTTAATCGAGAGAGGAATTCTACTAAATGTTTGAACTAATAATTGAGTGAATTCGAGAGACTCACTTAAACATTAGAAGTGAATTAACTAGAGTTAAATCCCAGACCTTTATCGTACACCTATCGAATCAATCCCTATTTTCTCCCATTGATATCTTCCTTGCTTACTTTTGTTCGATTGTCATTCGTTAATTAGATTTAGATTTTTAAGTAATTTTAGTTTTTAATCACATAATTCTCAACTGTTGATTATCTTGGATAGCAATCTAGCTACAAACTACGATAATACTGTTTAACTCCAATCCATGTGGATATGATATTATATTATACTATATTTGACTAGCTAGCATATTTAAGTGTATGTTTCGAGCTCGTCAAATTTGGCGCCGTTGCCGGGGATTGACAATCAATAGTGTTTGAAATAGTTGTAGTGCTAATTCAGAAATTTTTATTTTTATTTTTATTTTATTTTTCCTTTTTTACGGTTGGTGTTCTCTGACTGTGCGCAGGTTGGAGGTAAGAGTAGTGCATGATTCGATCTTCTGGGAAGGAATTGCTACCATACAAACCAGAAATAGAAAAGCAACTGCGACAGCTGAGGAAGGAAAGAAATCTCCCTGAGAATATAGAGAAGGTTGGGCAATCCTCAACCAAAGAAACTATGGCTGGAGATGATGATAATGTTGATTTGGCTACAAGAGAAGCAGCCCAACAAAGAGAAAAAACGGCACGGGATGCTGAGGAAGCAACTATTAGGGATGCGCAGCGCATCTATGAAGAAGAGAGAGTTCACAGACTTAACCGTGGGTGTAGGCTAGTTCAGAAACATAGCTCCCAGTGCTGGGAGACCACTTGGTGATTACGCTAGACCGGTCTACAACCAAGGATTATCAAGTATTGGACCACCTCCAGTGGCTGCGAACAAGAGTTGAAGCAGGGGTTACTTCAAACGCTGCAAAACAGCTGTGTCTTCAGAGAAAAGATGAATGAAGATCCAAACAACCATCTGATAGACGTTGAGGAGATTATGAACATCTTTAAATATAATGGTGTGTCACAAGATGCAGTCTACTTAAGGGCATTCTCTTTCACACTCAAGGATGATGCAAAGCATTGGCTTCGAAGCTTGCCTAATGGGTCGATTAGAACATGGGATGAGATGACCAGAAAAGCTCTTGATAAATATTTCTCATCAGCTAAAATGAGCAAGTTTAGAAGAGAAATCCATAACTTTTGCCACAACGACATTGAAACTGTGTTTGAAGCTTGGGAAAGGTTTAAGGAGATAGTGCAAAAGTGTCAACATCGTGGGATTGAACTATGGATGCAACTCCAGGATTTTTGGGATAGATTGACACCGACCTCACGTAGAACATTGAGTAATGCAGCTGGAGGCCCGTTAATGAAGAAGACTCCAGAGAAGATAGTCACAATTCTAGATGAGTTGTTTGAAGATGCAAATCAGTGGCCTTCTAAGAGTGCTGAAAGAAGAAGAGCGACTGGTGTTCACCAGGTTGATGCTAACACATCTATGCAGGTACAACTTGATTCCATGGCCAATGAAATAAGGAAGCTGATCTTAGCTTCAATACATAGTGAGCCCCACACAGCTTGTGATATATGTGAAAGAGGACACCCTACTCATGAGTGTCAAGCCTCAATTGAGGAAGTTAATGTTGTTGGGAATTATAACTTTAATGCAATGGGTCAGAAGCACCCCGGTTTTTTGTGGAGTTCACCTGAGGGTACTGTAAATGCATGTCAACAAAACAACTCTAGATTCCAGGGACAAGGAGCCCCAGGCTTCCAAAATCAGCAGAGGCTGCAGTTCCAGCCTCAACATTCCACTCAGCCCGGGCTAGAAGATCTAATGAAGTTTTTCATTATCAAGATAGATGAAAGATTAGATGCTCATGGTGAAGCTATTAAAGAAATTGGCACTGGTTTGCGTAACTTGTAGAAGCAAGTGGGACAAATTGTAACTGTATTGTCTGAAAGAATCACAGGTACTCTGCCAGCTGATACTGAAAGAAACCCCAAAGAAACAATGAATGATGTGACATTGAGAAGGGGGCAAATGTTTAAAGATCCCACCCCAGTCCAAAAAGATGTGATACCTAAAAAAGAAAGTGGGGAGCAGCTGAAAAATGAAGTTGATAAGAAGAAGAAAGGTAAGAAGGGAGCTGAGAAAAAGAAGAAGGAGGAAACTTCAGGAAGGAAGGAATCTAATGAAGAGAGCAAACACATGCCTGCTTTACCATTTCCCCAAAAGCTGTATCGAGAAAAGATGGATAAATAATTTGAGAGATTTCTAGATGTGCTGAAACAGGTTAATGTAAATTTGCCATTCACAGAAGTGATCTCCCAAATGCCAGCTTATGCCAAATTCTTGAAGGAGATCCTTACAAATAAGAGGAAGATAGAAGAGACCTCAGTGGTCAAGCTCACAGAGCATTGCAGTGCAATCTTGCAAAATAAACTCCCACAAAAGTGTGGAGATCCAGGGAGTTTTATTATATCTTGCTCTTTAGGCACTATTAATTTTGATAAGTCTTTATGTGATTATGGTGCCTCAATTAATCTAATGCTTTTGTATATTTATAGGAAGCTGGATAATGAAATTAGAGAGATAAGGTCAGCACCAATATCTTTGCAGCTGGCAGACCAAACAACTTTGATACCTGAGGGGATAGTTAAAGATGTCTTAGTTTGGGTAGATAAGTTCGTATTTCCTATAGATTTCATAGTGGTGAATATGGAGGAGAACAAGGAGGTCCCCCTTATCCTCGGAAGACCATTCTTAGCAACGGGTAGAGCAATCTTAGATATACACAATAGAAGACTCATGCTTAGAGTGGGTAAGGAGACTGTGATTTTTGAGATGAATGTAGAAACAGGGGTTAAAAAGGAGAATCCAACTGCAAGTGTTGAGTGGAAGGTGAAGAGTTCAAAAGGAAAGGCTGAACTGAGTGAGAATGATAAGTGTGGGGTGCACCCCAAGAAGGCTAAGAAGAATCTGTCGACGTGGATGTGCGCATTGGTTCGGAGGCAAGGAATGGATCCCGACTTCGACCTCGACTAGATGTTCAGGGAAGTTTTCACTATCTTATGCTTTTTAATTGTGTGTCGTGGGGACATGCCACAACTTAAAGTGTGGGTGGGGGACATTTGTATGTTGTATATATGTTAGTTTTAGTTTTTGTTTTGTTAGTTATAGTAGTAGAGATAGAGATAAAAATTTGAAAATATTTGTATATTGTATGTATGTTAGTTTTAGTTTTTGTTTTGTTAGTTGTAGTAGTAGAGATAGAGATAAAAATTTGAAAAAACCCATAAAATTTTAAAATTTTCGATTTTTCCCGACGATGGATATCATATTGACAGGTTTCTTGAGGGATTAAAGTCGAAAGAAAAAGACAAATTTTTTTTTCTTTTGTTAGGTAGTGTATTAATTCCCCCTTGGGTTTTCTTTGGGTCGCGGTTCTTTTCCAAGGGTTTTGTTTGAACCGGGTATAGTTAGTTTTATTTTTTTAGGAGTAGGAAACCTTGTGCTATGATTTGAATTGGCAACAATGTCTCTTGACTTTATTATGCCTTGAGAATAGTGAGTGATTTAGTTGTGATGTTTAGGCTCAGTTTTTGACTCTTGTATAAGTACCTTAAACTGTATGATTTTAACTTTGCTTAACTGCTTTGACTAGAGTGTATTGATGATCCAATCCTGAGTGAGTTATGTGCCATGTGTGTGTGAGGTTTTGTGTATTCTGTGTATTGCATTTGATGTCTAGAACTTGCCATGTGTGTTTACAAAGCGAAATAGTAGTTTTGTTCAGTCTTGGAAGTAATTTAGGCGTTTCTTTGTTGAGCCAGTTATATGTTTTTACTCACCTAATTGTTATGTATCTTAATTAACCCCTTTGAGCTTGTGATCCTATTTCTTTGGCAACCACATTATACGTCTTACCTATTTAATTGAATTAACCATCTATTTGAACCGTATACCTCTCGTGAGCACTTGAATTTGTTATGAATTTGCAAAAGTTGAAGTGTGGGGTGGTTGGTTTGGCTTTTGAGTGGAACTAATGAAATAAGTAGAAAGGTGCATTATTTTTTTTTTTTAAAAAAAAAAGTAAGAGCCACTTGAATTGAAAAAGAAAAGAAAAAAGAAAAAAAAATATTTGTATGATTGTGAAAAACAATATTCCTTGATAGTGGTAACTTGATGTAATCGTGCTTAAAGAAGTAGGGAGTTAATGTATTGTAAGGTGAAAGTGGAGTTTTGGTTTGACATAAGTGTGAGGTTTTGAATAGTTAATGTATATGTATTAAAGTGCTTAGGGAGGTGTAGTCACTCTTATATCTAAATGTATCCTACCTGTCCCACAGCCTACATTACAACAAGTTAAAGTCCTACTTGATCCTGAATTGAATGAGCTCAATTAGTAGAGTAGTACACTACGGGCAAGCCTATGGTTCATCTTTTGTAGCATATAAATGTTGTTTTTGAGAGTGAGCGAATTCTTTCTATCTTTAGTTCCTAATTGTCCTTAATTTCTATTGTGTATGGAACTACTCTCTATTGTTGTGAGGGCACTTAATTCATGAAGGAAAGGTAATGTCGTTGACCTCTGTGTTAGAGTAAGTGAGGGGGTCATAAATAATGCGTGGTGCTTTTGAGTCAAATCTTGAGGTTAGGATGTTACGATATTGTGCTTAATTTATTTTAAATATTCTTGATGTGATGAGTTAGGAGAGTTATTTAAAAAGGTTGTGTCTTTAGTTTAAGTGTGGGGGTGTTATGGTTGGCTATAATATCGTATTTTAGTCGCTTATTGCACTCTAATTTACTGCACTTTAATTGAGTTTGAGCTTTAATCGCTAGTGTTTTGCACTAATTATGTGTTTATGCCTTGTAGGAGTGATTCCGAGTTATGTAGATGTTATGGAATGAATTCGAGCTATTTGGAGATTTGAAGTCTCAGTAAAAGCCTATGGGATTAAGCCGGGATCGCGTTCGGGGGTCAAAAACACGTCCGGATATCAAAAAGTTAAGAAATATCCGGACTCTAAGAAAACAACACTAGCGCGGCTGGTGGCGCGCCGTGCCTGGACTGTACATTTACCGGCTGCCTGATAGATTTCAACTCTCTGGGTTTGCCCACTAATGCCCCGCATGGAGGATTGCCCCATGCGGCGCGCCTGTACAATTTTTAAAGAGCTAGAATCCTATTTCGCGTAGGAAAAGTTGTTTTCGTTTGGGCCCGACCCTACTTAATATAAATACATGTAAAAACGTTATTTTTGGGACTTTTGACACATCTAAGACCTAAGGAGGCTAAGGAGGAGGTAGAGAAGCAAAAGCACAAGGAATTCATCATCCAATCCTGTCACGACCCAAACTCCCTCCGTATAACATCGTGACGGCACCTAGTCTCTACGACTAGGTAAGCCTAACAAATTGCAGAAAATAACAAAACGAAAGTAAAACTTGGTTTCTAACAGCAGTGGATAACTGAATAACTAGTAACAATGCCTCTCGGCATGCACAATAACCAATACTCTATAAATACACAGTCTTTCCAAAACCCGAAACATTGTAAGTCACAAGCTATAGAAGAAAAATAGCATCTCTATACACTAGAGTCTAATAAAAGGAATACAGGAAGTGTTTGACATATGGGAGAATAGAGGGGGAATCCTAGGTCTGCAGACGTGGTAGATGTACCTTGAAGTCTCCTTACAACAGCAAGCGCTCTCAGCTAATAGCGGGGCTGATAAGAAGTACCTGGATCTGCACATAAAAATATGTGCAGAAGAATAGCATGAGTACACCACAACGGTACCCACTAAGTGCCAAGCCTAACCTCGGTCGAGAAGTGACGAGGTCAGGTCAGGCCCACTTGTATATAATAAATAAAGCAAGGGAATATAACAGTATATTAAGATACTGGAATTTAACAAAAGGAAAACACAGCAAAAATATTAGTACAACACTCGGGTAAACAACAGGGGATCTCCCGAGATACCGTCTCGTAGTCCCGAAATAAATAAGCAAAGAGATCTCCCGAGGTATCGCCTCGTAGTCTTAGAAGTAAATGTGTAGGGAGAACTCCCGAGGTACCGCCTCGTAGTCTCTAAAGTAAATATGCAGGGAGAACTCCCGAGGAACCGCCTCGTAGTCTCAAAAGTAAATGTGCAGGGAGAACTCCTGAGGAACTACCTCGCAGTCTCAAACGTAAACACACAGCTCAAACCGATAAATACGACAGTTAACAACAAGATTTCTATAGTTATACTGATAAAGAACAAGGAAAAAGTAAGAAATTAACTAGGCATGCTTTACAGAGTTCAAATAAGCAGCTAAATCACGTAGACATGCGATATTAGACTAAACAGGATAACTACACATATTGGAATAGCCCAATTAAGAATGGAAACAAACTAATACTCATTTAAACGATATAACTCAAATTAAAGGAAAAATAGGTTACTACTCAGTAAAATAAATCAGGTTTTACAACAAATAGCCCGTGTACGTACTCGTCACCCCACGTACACGGTGCTCATATATCACAACAGTACCCAATCCTAAGGGTATTTTCCCCCACACAAGGTTAGGCAAGCCACTTACCTCGAACCAAGCTCAATCAATCAGTAAGAATGCCTTTTCCTTGATTATCTGACTCCGAATGGCCCAAATCTAGCCAAAAACAATTTCATACCATAAATACAACTATAATATACTAATTTAATTAATGAAATCAAGACTTTAAAAGAATTTTGAAAATTACCCTAAAATGCCTCCCCAGGCCCACGTCTCGGAATCGGGTAAAAGTAACAAAATATGAACACCCATTCACTCACGAGTTCACTCGTACCAAAATTATCCAAATCCGATATCAAAATCTCAATCAAAACCCAAAATCTTAGTGGAAGAACTTCTTCCCATTTTCCCCAAATTTTCCACCCAAATCCAAAATTAAAAGATGAAATTAGTGATATATTAGTGGGATATAACCAAAATCAAGTGAAGAATCTTTACCCAATTGATGTCTCTGAAAATTTCTCAAAATCTCGCCCAAATCCGAGCTCTCAAACCCAAGTTTTGATAAAAATGGCCAAACCCTCGTTTTTGAAATCTTATATTCTGCCCAGGCAAATCCTTCTTCGCGAACGCGGAAGGACCCTTACGTTCGCGAAGCACAAACTTACTTTGGCCTAGAATCCCTTTATCGCGAACGCGATACCCTTGTTGCAAATGCAAAGTCCACTCAGCTCAACCCTACGCGAATGCGGGACCAACATCGCGAACGCGTAGGCAAAAAGGCCTGGGGTCCCAACTCTCAACTTTCTCAACGCGAACGCGATGCCCTTCTCGTGTTCGTGATGCACTGAGTAACAACCCCTTCGCGAACGCGACCCCCCCTTCATGAAAGCGAAGAAAAATCTTCCTCCTTCCTCCAGCTCCTCTTCCCGAATGCGGAACACCCCTCGCGAACGCGAAGAAGGAAACCAGCAACTGGAAAAACCAAAAAATCTGTTATCTTTCACAAGTCCAAAATGATCCGTTAAGCATCCGAAACTCATCCGAGGCCCCCAGGACCTCAACCAAACATACCAACCAGTCCTATAATACCATACAAACTTAGTCGAGCCCTCAAATCACATCAAACAACGCTAAAAATACGAATCACTTTCCAATCCAAACTTAATGAACTTGAAACTTCAAATTTCTACAACCGATGCTGAAACCTACCAAAACACGTCCGATTGACCTCAAATTTTGCACACAAGTCATATTCAACATTACGGACCTACTCCAACTTTCGGAATCGAAATCCGACCACGATATCAAAAAGTCCACTTCCGGTCAAAATCTCCAAAAATTTAACTTTTGCCATTTCAAGCCTAAATCATCTACAAACCTCCAAAATATAATCCGGACATGCCCCTAAGTCCAAAATCACCCTACGGAGCTAACGGAACTGACGAAACTCCATTCTGAAGTCGTCTTCATATAGTTCTGACTACGGTCAAAATCATAAGGCTTAAGCTTTCGTTTAGGGACTAAGTGTCCCAAAACACTCCGAAACCAAAAGCAAAACCTCCCGGCAAGTCACATAAGCAGAAAAAGATACGGGGGAAGCAGTTAATAGGGGATCGGGGCTATTACTCTAAAAACGACCGACCGGGTTGTTACATCCTCCCCTTCTTAAAACAATCATTCGTCCTCGAACGAGCATAGAGACATACCTGAAGTGGTAAAAAGATGAGGATAACGGCTGCACATATCCTGCTCGGTCTCCCAAGTTGTCTCCTCGACCGGATGACCCCTCCACTGAACCTTCACTGAAGAAATGTTCTTTGACCTCAACTTTCGAACCTGCTTGTCCAAAATAGACACCAGCTCCTCAACATAAGATAGATCCTAGTCCAACTGGACTAAGCTGAAATCCAACACATGAGATGGATCATCGTGATATTTTCGGAGCATAGAAACGTGGAATACCGGATGAACTCCTGCTAGACTGGGAGGTAAGGCAAGCTCATAAGCAACCTCTCCAACTCGCCGCAACACCTCAAATGGACCAATGAACCTTGGGCTCAGCTTGCCCTTCTTCCCGAACCTCATAACGCCCTTCATAGGCGAAACCCGGAGCAAGATCCACTCTCCAACCATGAATGCAACATCGCGAACATTCCGATCCACATAACTCTTTTGTCTGGACTGGGCTGTGCGAAGTCGATCCTGAATCACCTTCATCTTATCTAGGGCATCCTGAACCAAGTCTGTACCCAATAATCTAGCCTCGCCTAGCTTGAACCAACCCACTGGAGACCGATACCGCCTACCATACAGAGCCTCATATGGTGCCATTTGGATGCTCCACTGATAACCGTTGTTGTAGGCAAACTTCGCAAGTGGCAAGAACTAATCCCAAGAACCTCCAAAATCTATCACACATGTACGGAGCATATCCTCTAATATCTGAATAGTGCGCTCGGACTGTCTGTCCGTCTGAGGGTGAAATGTTGTGCTTAGCTTCACTCGAGTACCCAACTCATGCTGTACGGCCCTCCAGAACTGTGATGTAAACTGTGTACCCCAGTCATAGATGATAGATACCAGTACGCCATGAAGCCTGACGATCTCGCGGATATAAATTCGAGCCAGCTGCTCGGAAGAATAGGTAGTCATCACATAAAGGAAATGAGATGACTTGGTCAGCCTATCCACAAGCACCCAAACTACATCAAACCTCCGCTGAGTTTGTGGGAGTCCAACAATGAAATCCATTGTGATCCACTCCCATTTCCACTCCAGAATCTTTAACTTCTGAAGTAACCCACCTGGCCACTGATGCTCATACTTCGCCTGCTGGCAATTTAGATATCAAGCTACATACTCCACTATGTCCTTTTTCATCCTCCTCCACCAGTAATGTTGCCTCAAGTCCTAGTACATCTTCGCGGCACCCGGATGAATGGAGTACTGCGAGCTGTGAGCCTCCTAGAGAATCAACTCACGCTGCCTTGCATCCTCAATGCACCATCATCCCCAATAGTGACCTCCTTAGTACCATCGTGCTGAACCGTGTCCTTAAGGACAAGCAGATGGGGGTCATCATACTGACGCTCCCTGATACGATCATAAAGAGAAGGCCGAGAGACCACACAAACTAATACTCGACTCGGATCAGAAATATCCAATCTAACAAACTGGCTGGCTAAGGCCTGAACATCCAACGCCAATGGCCTCTCTATTGCTGGTAGATATGCTAAGCTCCCCAAACTCTCTGCCCGGCAACTCAAAGCATTGGCCACCACATTGGCCTTCCCGGGATGGTACAAAATGGTGATATCATAATCTTTAAGAAGCTCCAACCACCTCCGCTGACGCAAGTTAAGATCCTTTTGCTTGAACAGATGCTGAAAACTTTGGTGATCGATGTAAATCTCACAAGGGACACCGTACAAATAGTGCCGCCAAATCTTCAAGGCATGAACAATAGCTGCTAACTCAAGGTCGTGGACATGATAAATCTTTTCATGCACCTTCAGCTGTCTGGACGCGTAGGCAATCACCCTACCGTCCTGCATCAACACCGCGCCAAGACCAATCCACGACGCATCGCAATATACAATATAAGATCCTGAACCTGTAGGTAATACCAATACTGGAGCTGTAGTCAAAGCTGTCTTGAGCTTCTGAAAGCTCTCCTCACACTCCTATGTCCACCTGAATGGAGCACCCTTCTGGGTCAGCCTGGTCATAGATGCTGCAATAGATGAGAAACCTTCTACAAATCGATGGTAATACCCCGCCAAACCAAGAAAACTCCGGATCTCCATAGCTGAGGATGGTCTGGGCCAACTTTACACTGCTTCAATCTTCTTCGGATCCACCTGGATCCCATCACTCGATACTACGTGACCCAAGAATGCCACTGAGTCTAGCCAAAACTCACACTTTGAAAATTTTGCATATAACATTTTTTTCTCTCAAGGTCTAAAGCACAGTCATCAGGTGCTACTCATGACCCTCCCGAGTCTAGGAGTACACCAAAATGTCGTCAATAAACACAATGACGAATGAGCCAAGAGAGGGCCGGAACACACTGTGCATCAAGTGCATAAAATCTGCTGGGGCATTGGTCAGCCCAAATGACATCACAAGGAACTCATCATAACCATACCGAGTCATGAAAGCAGTCTTCGGGATATCTGGCTCTCGAATCTTAAGCTGACGATAGCTTAAACGTAAGTCAATCTTGGAAAACACTCTGGCACCTTGTAGCTGATCAAATAAATCATCAATACGAGGCAATAGATACCTGTTCTTCACTGTGACTTTGTTCAACTGGCGGTAATCAATACACATCCGCATAGAAGTATCCTTCTTCTTCACAAATAAGACAGGAGCACCCCAAGGTGACACACTAGGCCAAATAAAGCCCTTATCAAGCAATTCCTGTAACTGCTCTTTCAATTCCTTCAACTCAGGAGGAGCCATACGATAGGGAGGAAATAGAGATGGGAAGAGTGTCCAACAACAAATCAATGCCAAAATTAATATCTCTGTCCGGCGGCATGCCCGAAAGATCAGCTGGGAACACATTTGGAAAGTCCCTTACTACTGGAACTGACTCAACTGTAGGGGTATCAATATTGACATCTCTCACATAAGCTAGATATGCGTCACACCCCTTCTCAACCATTCGTTGAGCTTTAAGAAATGAAATAACTTTGCTCGGAGTGTACTCTAAGGTACCTCTCTACTCCAATCGTGGTAATCCTGGCATAGCCAGCGTCACGGTCTTAGAGTGACAATCAAAATAGCATAATGGGGCGACAACCAGTCCATGCCCAAGATAACATCAAAGTCTACCATACTGAGCAATCAAGACCACTAAGAGCAATCAAACACGATCGATACATGTGGTCCACAATAAGAGAATCTCCCACAGGAATAGACACATAAATAGGGGAACTCAAGGAGTCCCGAGATACGCCCAAATACGGGGCAAAAAATGAGGACACATAGGAATATGTAGAGCCTAGATCAAATAAGACCGACACGTCTCTACGACAGACGGAACAATACCTGTAATGACAGAGTCGGAAGCAACTACCTCTGTACGAGCCGAAAGAGCATAATATCTTGCCTGGCCTCCCCCTCTAGGGCGACCTCGACCTCGACCTCGAGCTGGCTAAGTAGGTGGGCCAGTAGCTGGTGCTGGAATCATAGCCTGAGGACCCGGTGGAACATGCTGTGCATGAGAAGTCTGTGGAGGTGCACCCCTCCTAAGTCTGGGGCAGTCCCTCACCATACAGTGAGTGTCGCCACACTGAAAACAAGCTCTCGGAGGGCGTGGTTGCTGTGACTGGCTTGGGCCAGGTCTGTTGGACTGACCGCTAAAAGCACCCCATGCAGGAGGTGCACTAAATACTGGCGGTACATAATAAGGCTCCTGGGGCCTAGATGGGGCTGGAATACCACTGGCGGCTGGAAGTGCTGAATGGATGGGGCGACTCCCATAGCCCCTACCATGGCGAACTGCAGCTGGGGCACGAGTACCACTATAAGTGCCAGACTTTCGGGACCTCTTGGCCTCCCTCTCCTCTCTATCCCGAGCGAGCATGCCCTCCAATCTCCTAGCAATACTCACAACCTGCTAGTAAGAAATATCCATCTCTAACTCCCGAGCCATACTAATCCTGATAGTGGGGTGGAGTCCTTCAATTAAACGACGAACCCTCTCTCGAACTGTGGCAACCAAGGCCGGTTCATGTCCAGGCAAATCACTGAAATGAAGTGCATACTCTGACACAGTCATAGCACCCTGGCGCAGCCGCTCAAACTCCATGCACCATGCGTCCCTGAGGATTTGAGGGACATACTCTCTCAAAAACATGTCCGAGAACTGAGTCCATATAAGTGAAGCTGCCTCAACCGGACTACTCAACTCATAAGCACGCCACCACTGATAGGCTGCTCCTCTAAGCTGGAATGCAATAAAAGAAACCCCACTCGACTCCGCTACACCTATAGTACGGAGAATGCGGTGACACTCCTCCAGAAAACCCTGTGTATCCTCTCACGCCAATCCACTTAAGGTAAGAGGGTGGTATTTCTTGTACCTCTCAAGTCTGAGCTGCTCCGCCTCAGAAACTGCTGCCCTAACCTCGGGCTAAGCTGGAGCTACCGACTGCATCGGTATAATCTCTAGAACCTGGTCGACCTAAACCCGCTGCTCTGGAGTACCGGCGATGGCAGTCTGTGCTCTTCCCCCGGCCTGAGATGTGGCAGGAGCAAGTGAAATCAATCTAGACCGAGCTAAGGTGCTAAACATGCTCAGAAAATGGGTAGAGTCTCCTAGAGGGATAGTGCAACAACAGGTACCTCAGGTGTGTGCCCTTCAACTGGAGCTACTGAGGGCTCCTCTGTAGTAGCTCGAGCAGGTGCTCTGGCTGCACCGCGTGGATGTCCTCGGCCTCTAACCCGGCCCCAAACTCTCGCGGCTCTAGCAGGGGGTGTGAGTGCCAGGTCATCAGATCCGCCCGTACGTGTCCTCACCATCTGTGAGAGAATAGAATACAAAAGTTTAGAATTTTGAAGTCAACAATTTTCGCACGACAAGGAATCAAGGAGTGTAATTTTTCCTAACAGTTCCATAGCCTCCCGAAGATAAGTACAGACATCTCCGTACCGATCTGCGAGACTCTAATAAACTGGCTTGTGACTCACGACACCTATGAACCTAAAGCTCTGATACCAACTTGTCACGACCCAAACTCCCTTTGTATAATGTCGTGATAGCACCTAGTCTCTACGACTAGGTAAGCCTAACAAATTGCAGAAAATGACAAGTAAAACTTGGCAACTAACAGTAGTGGATAACTGAATAACTAGTAACAATGCCACTCGGCATGTACAATAACCAATACTCTATAAATACACAGTCTTCCCAAAACCCGAAACATCGTAAGTCACAAGCTACAAAAGGAAAATAGCATCTCTATACACCAGAGTCTAATAAAAGGAATATAAGAAGTGTTTGACATAGGGGAGAATAGAGGGATACTCCTAGGTCTGTAGACGCGGTAGATGTACCTTGAAGTCTCCGTACAACAGCAAACACTCTCAGCTAATAGCGGGGCTGATAAGAAGTACCTAGATCTGCACATAAAAACATGTGCAAAAGAGTAGCATGAGTACACCACAACGGTACCCAGTAAGTGCCAAGCCTAATCTTGGTCGAGTAGTGACGAGGTCAGGTCAGGCTCACTGGTATATAATAAATAGAGCAGGGGAATATAACAGTATATTAAGAGACTGGAATTTAACAAAAGGAAAACACAGCAAAAATAGCAGTACAACACAAGGGTAAACAGCAGGGGATCTCCCGAGATACCGTCTCGTAGTCCCGAAGTAAAGAAGCAAAGAGATCTCCCGAGGTACCGCCTCGTAGTCTCAAAAGTAAATGTGCAGGGAGAACTCCCAAGGTACCGCCTCGTAGTCTCAAAAGTAAATATGCAGGGAGAACTCCCGAGGTACCACCTCGTAGTCTTAAAAGTAAATGTGCAGGGAGAACTCCCGAGGAACCACCTCGTAGTCTCAAAAGTAAACACACAGCTCAAACCGATAAATACGAAAGTTAACAACAAGATTTCTACAGTTATAATGATAAAGAACAAGGAAAAAGCAGGAAATCAACTAGGCATCATGCTTCACTGAGTTCAAATAAGCAGCTAAAGCATGTAGACATGTGATATTAGACTAAACAGGATAACTACACATATTGAAATAGCTCAATTAAGAATGAAAACAGACTAATACTCATTTAAACGGTATAACTCAAATTAAAGGAAAAACAGGTTAATATGCAGTAAAATAAATCGGGTTTTACAACAAATAGCCCGTATATGTACTCGCCACCTCACGTACACAGCGCTCACATATCACAACAGTACGGAACCCTAAGGGGATTTCCCCCACACAAGGTTTTGCAAGCCACTTACCCCGAACGAAGCTCAATCAATCAGTAAGAATGCCCTTTTCTCGATTATCTGACTTTGAATGGCCCAAATCTAGCCAAAAACAATTTTATACCATAGATACAACTATAATAGACTAATTTAATTAATGAAATCAAGACTTTAACAAGAATTTCGAAAATCACCCTAAAAAGCCTCCCCGGGCCAACGTCTCGGAATCGGGTAAACATCACAAAATATGAACACCCATTCACTCACGAGTTCACTCATACCAAAATTATCCAAATCCGATATCAAAATCTCAATCAAAATCCAAAATCTTAGAGGAAGAACTTCTTCCCATTTTTCTCAAATTTTCCACCCAAATCCGAAATTAAAAGATGAAATTAGTGATAGATTATTGGGATATAACCAAAATCAAGTGAAGAATCGTTACCCAATTGATGTCTATGAAAATCCCTCAAAATCTCACCCAAATCCGAGCTCTCAAACCCAAGTTTTGATAAAAATGGTAAAACCCTCGTTTTTGAAATCTTATATTCTGCCCAGGCAAATCCTTTTTCGCGAATGCTGAAGGACCCTCGCGTTCGCGAAGCACAAACTTACTTTGGGCCAGAATCCCTTCATCACGAATGTGATACCCTTTTATCGAATGTGAAGACCACTCAGCTCAACCCTACGCGAACAAGGGATCAACATCGCAAACGCGTAGGCAAAAAGGCCTGGGGTCCCAGCCGCTCAACTTTCTCTACGCGAACGCATTGCCCTTCTCGCGTTTGCAATCCACTGCCTAACAACCCCTTCGCGATCGCAACCCCACTTCATGAATATGAAGAACAATCTTCCTCCTGCCTCCAGCTCCTCTTCGCGAACGCAGAACACCCCTCGCGAACGCAAAGAAGGAAACTAGCAACTGGGAAAACCAAAAAATCTGCTATCTTTCACAAGTCCAAAATGATCCGTTAAGCATCCGAAACTCACCCGAGGCCCCCAAGACCTCAACCAAACATACCAACCAGTCCTAAAATACCATACGAACTTAGTCGAGCCCTCAAATCATATCAAACAATGCTCAAAACACGAATCACTCTCCAATCCAAACTTAATGAACTTGAAACATCAAATTTCAGCAACCGATGCTAAACTCTATCAAACCTCGTCTGATTGACCTCAAATTTTGCACACAAGTCATATTCAACATTATAGACCTACTCCAACTTCCGGAATTAAAATTCGACCCCGATATCAAAAAGTCCACTTCCGGTCAAAATCTCCAAAAATGTGACTTTTGCCATTTCAAGCCTAAATCAGCTACAGACCTCCAAAACACAATCCGGACACGCCCCTAAGTCCAAAATCACCCAAAGGAGCTAAAGGAACCGACAGAACTCCATTCCGGAGTCGTCTTCACATAGTTCCGACTACAGTTAAAATGCTAAGGCTTAAGCTTCCGTTTAGGGACTAAGTGTCCCAAAACACTCCGAAACTAAAAGAAATATGTCATGACCCGAAATTCCCACCTCTAGACTTCATACTAAGAAAGAAGTGATATTGTTCCTAAACTTCAAAGCCTCTGAGAGATAAGTATAGACCTCTCCGTACCGATCCTTCAAACTCTACTAAGCTTGCTCGTGACTCATGAGACCTATGTAACCTAGTGCTCTGATACCAACTTTCACGACCCAAAATTCCCACCTCTGAACCGTGATGGCGCCTAACATTTCACTTGCTAGGCAAGCCAACGTTAGAATAACATTATCCATTTTAAAAATAATTTTTAAATTTATTAATAACTAGGAAGCAAATGCGGAAGCAATTTTGAAATAATTCATAATAATAACGGTGTCTAAATACCATCCCAGAATTGGTGTCACAAGTTTACGAGCTTCTAGAATAAATACAAATAAAGGTCTGAATAAAAAAAGCTGTTTGGAAATAAACACACAGCTAAAGTACAATAGACGGGGACTTCAGAACTGCGAACGCCATCCAGTTATACCTCAAGTCTCCTCTGATAGCTGAAATCCGAGCAAGTCTATGGTACGCCGCTGGGACCAACTCCAAAATCTGCACAAGAAGTGCAGAGTGTAGTATCAGTACAACCGACCCCATGTACTGGTAAGTGCTGAGCCTAACCTCGACGAAGTAGTGACGAGGCTAAGGCGGTTCACTTACATTAACCTGTACGCAATATTAGTAACAACAACAATAATAGGAATAAATTAGGTAATTCATTTATAATAATTGAAGGCAACTCAGCAGTCATAACCAATTATCATTTCCATTATTTTTGTTGCAGCGTGCAACCCGCTCTCACAATATATCCACATTCAGTTCTGCTGCGGCGTGCAACCCGCTCCTCCAACATATTCATTTTAATCAAGTCTGTTGCGGCGTGCAATCCGACCCTCCAATATTAACTTTTTAACAAGTCTGTTGCGGCATGCAACCCGATCCTCCTATATTGACTTTTAATAAGTCTGTTGCGGCGTGCAACCCGATCCTCCAATATTGACTTTTAATATGTCTGTTGCGGCGTGCAACCCGATCCTCCAATTTAGACTTTTAATAAGTCTGTTGCGGTGTGCAACCCGATCCTCCAATATATTTATTATAATCAATCATGTTGCGGCGTGCAACCCGCTCCTCCAACATTTTCATTTACCAATTCTTATAGAATTTTTTTTTTCAATAAATGTAACAATTAATATAAAATTACAAGACAACAAGCATACAATAATTATGGTTTAATTATGAAGCAAACAATCACAAATAGCAAATTATTATAAAAATCAGGGAGCAAATAGGCAGTTTAATATTTATTATGCTAAATGTCAAATAACAATTAAGGCACATAATTCAAATAGCATGTAACAATTAATGCAGGAATTCAAGAATTTATATTTGCAAAGAATAAGAGAGAAATAATTATTATAATAATTAATTTATGATTAAAAATAATTTATGATTTTTCAAGTAAGCAGGCAAACAATTAATTTGACGACGTATAGACACTCGTCACCTCGCCTATACGTCGTTTACATGCAATTCACATAACAAACAATTTAAGGGTTCTATTCCCTCAAGTAAAGGTTAACCCCGACACTTACCTCGCTTTGCAAATTCTAATCAATTGTTCAACCACAACTTTTCTTTTTAAATTTGCCTCTGAAAGCTTCAAAGCTATTCACAAACAATTCAAAATATTCAATACTAATCATAGGAATTAATTCCATATGAATTTATAAATTTTTCGGATAAAAATTCAAAATTCATTAAAATATTCGACAGTCGGACCCACGTATCAAATCCCGGAAAAACTTGCGAAATCCGAACACCCATTCCGATACGAGTTCAACCATACCAAATTTGTCCAATTCCGATATCAAATGGACCTTCAAATCTTAATTTTTCGTTTTTGGAAGATTTTATAAAAATCTGATTTTTCTTCCATAAATTCACGGATTCATGATATAAATGAGTATGAAATCATGAAATATAATCAATATAGGATAAGGAACACTTACCCCAATATTTTTCCGTGAAAATCACCCAACAATCGCCTTACCCGAGCTCAAAAATGGGAAAGAATTGAAAATGGGTCGAAACCCCATTTCCAGAACTTAAGTTCTGTTTCTGGGATTTTTACCCTTCGTGAATGCGGTCAGTGCCTCGCGTTCGCGAAACACAATTATGTGCTGTCAAATTTTACTCTTCGCGAACGCGATGCATGCCTGGCTTGGCCTTCATGAACGCGAGATGCCCTTCACGAACGCGAAGGTTAATTTTTCCTGGCCAGTCTCTTTCCCTTCGCAAACACGAGGCTTCTAACGCGAAGGCGAAGCTTTGAACCTCAAGCCTTCGTGAATGCGGTCGCTATGTCGCGAACATGAAGCATAAAATGTGCCAGCCCAGATTGCTCTTCGCATTCGCGAGAGTACCTTCACGAACGCGAAGAAGAACATACCAGAAGCCTGAAGTCTGTAGAAAACCAGATTTCCTACGTCCAAAATCATCCTGTAGCCTATCCGAAACTCACCCGAGCCCTCGGGGCTCCAAACCAAACATGCACACAAGTTCTAAAACATCATACAAACTTGCTCGCGCGATCGAATTGCCAAAATAACACCTAGAACTATGAATACGACACCAAATTAAAGGAAGTTTTCAAGAAAACTTTAAAACTTATATTTTTACAACCGGATGTCTGAATCACGTCAAATCAACTCCGATTCTCACCAAATTCGGTAGATAACTCATAAATGTTATAGTGGACCTATACCGGGCTCCGGAACCAAAATATGGACCCGAGGTCAATAAATTCAATATCAGTAATTTCTTAGAAATCATTAAGCTTTTAAGCTTTTAATTTTTCATCAAAATTCCATAACTCGGGATAGGGACCTCAGAATTCGAATCCGGACATACACCCAAATCCCAAATCACGATACATACCTATTGGAATTTTCAAAACACTGATCCGGGCCCGTTTGCTCAAAATGTTGACCAAAGTCAACTTTATTGAGTTTTAAAGCTCTATTTTCCATTTTAATCCATTTTTCACATAAAAACTTTCCGAAAAAATGTACGGACTGCGCACGCAAGTCAAGGAATGATAAATGGTGCTTTTCGAGGTCTTAGAACATAGAATTACTTATTAAATTTAAAGATGACATTTTTGGGTCATCACATTCTCCACCTCTAAAAAAACGTTCGTCCTCGAATGGAGTTAGAAAAAGTACCTGAGTTGGAGAAAAGGTGTGGATATTTACTCCGCATATCCGACTCGGACTCCCAGGTAGATGCCTCTACCAGCTGACCTCTCCATTACACCCGAACTAAAGGATAACTCTTAGACCTCAACTATCGGACCTGCCGGGCTAGAATAGCCACCGGCTCCTCCTCGTAAGTCAAATCTTCGTCCAATTGGACTGAGCTGAAATCTAACACATGGGACAGATCACCATGATATTTTCGGAGCATAGACACATGGAACACCGGATGAACCGCTGATAAACTAGGTGGTAATGCAAGCCTGTAGGCTACTTCACCTACCCTTTCAAGAATTTCAAAGGGTCCGATATACCTAGGGCTCAACTTGCCCTTCTTTCCGAACCTCATTATACCTTTCATAGGTGAAACCTAGAGCAATATTCGTTCTCCAACCATGAATGCAATATCATGAACTTTACGGTCGGCATAACTCTTTTGCCTAGACTGAGCTGTGCGAAGTCGATCCTGAATAATCTTGACCTTATCCAAGGCATCCTGTACCAAATTGGTACCCAACAACCGAGCCTCTCCCGGTTCAAACCAACCAACTGGCGATCGGCATCGCCTTATGTATAATGCCTCATATGGAGCCATCTGAATGCTCGACTGGTAGCTATTATTATAAGCAAACTCCATAAGTGGTAAAAAATGATCCCAAGAACCTCCAAAGTCTATAACACAAGCGCGAAGCATATCTTCCAATATCTGAATAGTGCGCTCTGACTGTCCGTCTGTCTTTGGATGAAATGTTGTACTCAACTCCACCCGCGTGCCTAACTCACGCGATACAGCCCTCCAGTAATGTGAGGTAAACTGCGTACCTCGATTTGAAATAATAGACACGGGAACACCATGAAGGCGGACAATCTCAAGAATGTAAATTTCAGCTAACCTCTCTGAAGAATAGATAACTGCCACTGGAATGAAATGGGCTGACTTGGTCAACCTGTCCACAATGACCCAAACTGCGTCAAATTTTCTCTGAGTCCATGGGAGCCCAACAACAAAATCCATAGTGATACACTCCCACTTCCACTCAGGAATTTCTAACTTTTAAAGCAAACCACTAGGTCTCTAATGCTCGTACTTAACTTGCTGACAATTCAGACACCGAGCTACATGTGCAACTATATCCTTTTTCATTCTCCTCCACCAATAATGTTGCCGCAAATCTTGATCTATTTTAGCAGTACCTGGATGAATAGAATACCTGGAACTGTGTGCCTCTTCAAGAATTAATTCACGAAGCCCATCCACATTAGGCACACAAATACGGCCCTGCATTCGCAGAACTCCATCTTCCCCACAGCAACCTGTTTGGCATCACCGTGCCGCACCGTGTCCTTAAGGACAAGTAAATGAGGATCATCATACTGCCTCTCTCTAATGCGCTCATATAAAGAAGACCGAGCGACTGTACAACCTAGAACCTGACTGGGTTCTGAAACATCTAACCTCACGAACTGATTAGCCAAAGTCTGAACATCTGCAGCTAATGGCCTCTCACCAACCGGAATATACGCAAGACTGCCCATACTCACAACCTTTCTACTCAAAGCATCGGCCACCACATTGGCCTTTCCGGGGTGATACAAAATGGTGATATCATAGTCTTTCAACAACTCCAACCATCTTCTCTGCCTCAAATTAAGATCTTTTTGTTTGAATAGATACTGAAGGCTACGATGATCAGTAAATACCTCACATGAGACACCGTAGAGGTAATGCCTCCAAATCTTCAGCGCATAAACAATGGCTGCCAATTCTAAGTCATGAACAAGATAATTCTTCTTGTAAACTTTCAACTACCGCGACGCATATGGAATTACCTTGCCATCTTGCATTAATACTGCACCAAGCCCAATGTGAGATGCGTCACAATATAACGTATACGATCCTGAGCCTGTGGGTAATACCAATACTGGCGCCGTAGTCAAAGCGGTCTTGAGCTTCTGAAAGCTCAACTCAGACTCGTCTGACCATCTGAATGGAACACCTTTCTGGGTTAGTCTGGTCAATGTGCTTGCTATAGATTAAAACCTTTCCACGAACCGACGATAATAACCTACCAAAACCCAGGAAACTCCGGATCTCTGTAACCGAAGTAGGTCTAGGCCAATTCTGAACAGCCTCAATCTTCTTAGGATCCACCTTTATGCCTTCTGCTGATACAACATGTCCCAAAAAGGCAACTGAGTCTAACCAAAACTCACATTTTGAAAATTTGGCATATAACTGATTATTCTTCAAGGTGTGAAGCACACTTCGAAGATGCTGCTCATGCTCCTCTCGATTGCTGGAGTAAATCAAGATATCATCAATGAATACAACCACAAAAGAATCCAAATAAGGCTTGAACACCCGATTCATCAAATCCATAAATGCTGCTGGAGCATTTGTCAACCCAAATGACATCACTAGGAACTCATAATGCCCATACCGAGTCCGAAAAGCTGTCTTAGGGACATCAGATGCCCTAATCATCAACTGATGGTAACCAAATCTCAAATCAATTTTAGAAAATACCTTGGCACCCTGATGTTGATCAAATAAGTCATCAATTCTTGGCAGCGAATATTTGTTTTTGATAGTGGCCTTGTTCAACTACCGATAGTCTATACATATATGCATCGAGCCATCTTTCTTCTTTACAAATAATACGGGTGCACCCCAGGGCGAGACATTGGGTCTAATGAATCCATGATCAAGAAAGTCTTGTAACTACTCTTTCAATTCTTTCAACTCTGGCGGGGCCATACGGTATGGTGGAATAGAAATAGGCTGAGTGCCCGGAGCCAAATCAATACAGAAGTCAATATCTCTGTCGGGTGACATCCCCGGCAGATCTGCAGGAAATACTTCTGAAAATTCCCGAACAACTGGTACTGAGTCCATAGAAGGGACATCCGCATTGGGATCGCGAATATAAGCCAAATAGGCTAGACATCCTTTCTCTACCATACGCTGAGCTTTCATATAAGAAATAACCCTACTGGTAGAATGGCTAAGAGTTCCTTTCCACTCTAATCGAGGTAACCCGGCATAGCTAGGGTCACTGTCTTGGCATGACAGTCCAATATAGCATGATAAGGAGACAGCCAATCCATACCCAAGATGACATCAAAATCTACCATATCAAGACGTAGAAGATCTACACTAGTTTCAAGATTACCAATAGTAACCACACACGAATGATGGACATGATCTACTACCACAGAGTCTCCCACCGGTATAGATACACACACAGAAGCACTCAGAGAATCACAAGGCACAACCAAATATGAAGCAAAATAGGAGGACACATAAGAATAAGTAGATCCTGGATCAAATAGAACTGAAGCATCTCTATGGAAAACTGGAATAATACATGTGATCACAGCATCAGATGAATCGGCCTCAGGCCTAGCTGGAAAAGCATAAAACCGAGTCTGGGCCCTACCACTCTGTACTGCGTCTTTGGGACGGCCTCTAACTGGCTGGCCTCCACCTCTAACGGTCTGACCTCCACCTCTAATGGCCTGACCTCCACCTCTAATGGCCTGACCTTCACCTCTAGTTGCCTGACCCCTACCTCTAGCTGGCTGAGCAGGCGGTGAAGAAATCAGTGCCGGTATGATGGCACGAGAATCTTGCCAAGATCTGTTACTCGCCAATCTAGGGCAATACCTCATGATGTGACCAATGTTCCCACACTCATAACACCCATCCTGATGCCATGGCTGCTAAAGCTAAAGCTGACCCAGATGGGCTGGATAACCACTGTAGTAACTCTGGAGTGGTGGTGCACTGATAGGAGCTGAATGTGCACTGAATACTGGCTTCCCAGAGTAAGGCATAATAGGACCATGACTCCTTGAAGCACCGGGAGATACATGAAGTGCTGAATGAAACGGTCTGAGAGGATGACCCCTACCAAAATTACCCCGGCCTCCAGAAGAGGCACCACTGTAACCACCGAACTGACGAGGCCTCTTATCGGACCTCTGCTCTATTTCCTGTGCAAGAACCATCTCGATCCTCCTTGCGACATTAGCAGCCGCCTGAAAAGAAATCTCACTTCCGGTCTCCTTGGCCATCTGATGTCTGATAGGGTGAGTGAGTCCCTCAATGAACCTCCTCACTCTCTCTCCCTCCGTAGGTAGTAAAAGGAGAGCATGACGGGCCAAATCCACAAAACAGGACTCATACTGAGTAACAGTCATACTGCCCTGCTGTAGACACTCGAATTGCTTGCGAAATTCCTCTCTCAGTGTGATAGGGAGGAACTTATCCAGAAATAGCTGAGAGAACTGCTCCCAGGTAAGTGCAGGTGGTACGATTGGTCGGGTCAATGCGTAATCTCTCCACCACCTCTTGGAGTAACCCGTCATCTGGAATACAGCAAAATCAACCCCATTGATCTCAACTATACCCATGTTCCGCAGCACCTCATGGCAGCGTTCAAGATAATCCTGTGAGTCCTCAGAAGGTGTACCACTGAAGTGAACTGGAAAGAGCTTAGTGAACGTATCCAGTCTCAATAAGGCCTCAAAAGACATGGCGGACCTATCACCGGTCTGTGCTGTAACAACTGGCTGAACTACCCTAACTGGCGGGGCTGCTGGAGCCTGGTTCTGGGGAGCCATCTGTTCCGGGGCGGGAGTAGTGGGAGTTTGTGCTCCTCCCCCAGCCTGTGAGATGGCTGGTGCCACTGGAAATGTACCATTCTGGGCCACACCCTCCATAAGACTCACCAATCGGACTAGAGCGTCCTGAAGCACTGGAGTGGCTATGAATCCTTGCGGGACCTGAACTGGTCCAACTGGTACATTCTGAACTGGGACCTCCTCCTGAAGGTCTATCTGAGGTTCTTCAACAGGTGCAGCTACTCGAGCTCTGGATGAGCTCTACCTCGGCCTCAGCCTCGGCCTTTAGCACGACCTCAGCCTCGACCTCTACCCCTGGCCATAGTTGCCACAGGGGGTTCGGGTCCCTATCCATCGGTAGACGTATTACGCGTTCTCACCATCTGCGAGATAATAAGAGTAGAATGGTTCAATCATCGATGATAGAATAAAATCGCACGACAGAATAAGAAAGAAGTGATATTGTTCTTAAACTTCATAGCCTCTGAGAGATAAGTACAGACGTCTCCGTACCGATCCTTTAGACTCTACTAAGCTTGCTCGTGACTCGTGAGACCTATGTAACCTAGTGCTCTAATACCAATTGTAACGACCTGAAATTCCCACCTCCGGACCGTGACGGCGCCTAACATTTCATTTGCTAGGCAAGCCAATGTTAGAATAACATTATCCATTTTAAAAATAATTTTTAAATTTATTAATAACAAGGAAGCAAATGCGGAAGCAATTTTGAAATAATCCATAATAATAACGGTGTCTAAATACCATCCCATAATTGGTGTCACAAGTGCACGAGCTTCTAGAATAAACACAAATAAAGGTCTGAATAAAATAAAGCTGTTTGTAAATAAACACACAGCTAAAGTGCAATAGACGGGGACTTCAGAACTGCGAATGCCATGCAGTTATACCTCAAGTCTCCTCTGATAGCTGAAATTCGAGCAAGTCTATGGTACGCCGCTGGGACCAACTCCAAAATCTGCACAAGAAGTGCAGAGTGTAGTATCAGTACAACTGACCCCATGTACTGGTAAGTGCTGAGCCTAACCTCGACGAAATAGTGACGAGGCTAAGGCGGTTCACTTATATTAATCTGTACGCAATATTAGTAACGACAACAATAATAGGAATAAATCAGGTAATTCATTTATAATAATTGAAGGCGACTCAGCAGTCATAACCAATTATCATTTCCATTATTTCTGTTGCAGCGTGCAACCCGCTCTCACAATATATCCACATTCAGTTCTATTGCGGCGTGCAACCCGCTCCTCCAACATATTCATTTTAATCAAGTCTGTTGCGGCGTGCAACTCAATCCTCCAATATTAACTTTTTAACAAGTCTGTTGCGGAGTGCAACCCGATCCTCCAATATTGAATTTTAATAAGTCTGTTGCGGCGTGCAGCCCTATCCTCTAATATTGACTTTTAATATGTCTGTTGCGGCATGCAACCCGATCTTTCAATATAGACTTTTAATAAGTCTGTTGCGGCGTGCAACCCGATCCTCCAATATTGACTTTTAATATGTCTGTTGCGGCATGCAACCCGATCCTCCAATTTAGACTTTTAATGAGTCTGTTGCGGCGTGCAACCCGATCCTCTAATATATTCATTATAATCAATCAAGTTGCGGCGTGCAACCCGCTCCTCCAACATTTTCATTTACCAATTCTTATAGAAGAAATTTTCCCAATAAATATAACAATTAATATAAAATTACAAGACAACAAGCATACAATAATTATGGTTTAATTATGAAGCAAACAATGACAAATAGCAAATTATTATGAAAATCAGGGAGCAAATAGGAAGTTTAATATTTATTATGCTAAATGTCAAATAACAATTAAGGCACATAATTCAAATAACATGTAACAATTAATGCAGAAATTCAAGAATTTATATTTGCAAAGAATAAGAGAGAAACAATTATTATAATAATTAATTTATAATTAAAAATAATTTATGATTTTTCAAGTAAGCAGGCAAACAATTAATTTGACGACGTATAGACACTCGTCACCTCGCCTATACGTCGTTTACATGCAATTCACATAACAAATAATTTAAGAGTTTTATTCCCTCAAGTCAAGGTTAACCCCGACACTTACCTCGCTTTGCAAATTCTAATCAATTATTCAACCACAACTTTTTCTTTTAAATTTGCCTCCGAAAACTTCAAATCTATTCACAAACAATTCAATATATTCAATACTAATCATAAGAATTAATTCCATATGAATTTATAAATATTTCAGATAAAAATCCGAAATTTATTAAAATATTCGACAGTGGGACCCACGTCTCAAATCCCGGAAAACTCATGAAATCCGAACACCCGTTCCGATACGAGTTCAACCATACCAAATTTGTCCAATTCCGATATCAAATGGACCTTCAAATCTTAATTTTTCGTTTTTGGAAGATTTTATAAAAATCTCATATTTCTTCCATAAATTCACAGATTCATGATATAAATGAGTATGAAATCATGAAATATAATCAATATAGGATAAGGAACACTTATCCCAATATTATTTCGTGAAAAGCGCCCAAAAATCGTCTTACCCGAGCTCAAAAATGGGAAAGAATTGAAAATGGGTCGAAACCCCATTTCCAGAACTTAAGTTCTGTTTCTAGGATTTTTACCCTTCGCGAACGCGGTCAGTGCCTCGCATTCGCGAAGCACAATTATGTGCTGTAAAATTTTACTCTTCGCGAACGTGAGGGTTACCTCGCGAACGTGATGCATGCCTGGCTTGGCCTTCGTGAACGGGAGATGCCCTTTGCGAACGCGAAGGCTAATTTTTCCTGGCCAGTCTCTTTCCCTTCACAAACGCGAGGCTTCTATCGCGAAGGCGAAGCTTTGAACCTCAAACCTTCGTGAATGCGGTCACTATGTCGTGAACGCAAAGCACAAAACGTGCCAGCCCAAATTGCTCTTCGCGTTCGCGAGAGTACCTTCGTGAACGCGAAGAAGAACACACCAGAAGCCTGAAGTCTGCACAAAACCAGATTTCCTAAGTCCGAAATAATCCCGTAGCCTATTCGAAACTCACCCGAGCCCTCGGGGCTCCAAACCAAACATGCGCACAAGTTCTAAAATATCATACGAACTTGCTCGCGCGATCGAATCGCCAAAATAACACCTAGAACTACGAATCAGATACCAAATCAAAGGAAGTTTTCAAGAAAACTTTAAAACTTATATTTTTACAACCGGACGTCCGAATCACGTCGAATAAACTCCGATTCTCACCAAATTTAGCAGACAAGTTATAAATATTATAGTGGACCTATACCGGGCTCCGGAATCAAAATACGGACCCGAGGTCAATAAATTCAATATCAGTAATTTCTTAAAAATCATTAAGCTTTCAAGCTTTTAATTATTCATCAAAATTCCATAACTCGGGCTAGGGACCTCAGAATTTGATTTCGGACATACACCCAAGTCCCAGATTACGATACGGACCTATCAAAAATTTTAAAATACTGATCCGGGTCTGTTTGCTCAAAATATTGACCAAAGTCAACTTAGTTGAGTTTTAAAGCTCTATTTCCCATTTTAATCCATTTTTCACATAAAAACTTTTCGAAAAAATGTACGGACTGCGCACGCAAGTCAAGGAATGATAAATAGTTCTTTTTGAGGTCTTAGAATATAGAATTACTTATTAAATTTAAAGATGATATTTTTAGGTCATCACAAAATACCTCCCGGCAAGTCACATAAGCAGAAAAAGATACGTGTGAAGTAGTTAATAGGGGATCGGGGCTATTACTCTCAAAACGACTGGCCGAGTCATTACAAATCCTCACTCAAGACAAGTGTTTTTTTTACTTTAAACATATTTGTGATGAATTACTCCATATCTATGGAGTAGTTCTCTTTAGGGTTTGATGGATTTGGTGTATTGATATATGTTTGCAGATTATAACTCTAGTTTTTATGTATTGAATTATTTTAAATATTTTAATAGTTGCATCTATATTCACATGTTCATGTAATCGAGAGAAGCATAACTTGTAATATCTTTATATTATCTTTTTGGTTGAGTTCATTAATTTTTCTTAGTAATCGAAAGAGGCTAGTTGAATTATTGTTTGATATCTTCCTTGCTTACTTTTGTTCGATTGTCATTCGTCAATTAGCTTTAGATTCTTAAGTAATTTTAGTTTTTAATCACATAATTCTCAACAGTTGATTATCTTGGATAGCAATCTAGCTTCAAACTACGATAATACTATTTAACTCCAATCCCCGTAGATACGATATTATATTATACTATATTCGACTAACGAGCATATATATATTTAAGTATGTGTTTCGAGCTCGTCAGAGGTGTGCCAGTTCCATTATGGATAACTAAAATTGAACGGAGAGAGTAATATTTGAAGTCAGAATTCGCCCAAAGGATCGCCATTAAAATAGTTACATGAAATTTTGGCTACATTACCATTATTTATTAAAAGATACAAACATGTTATTGGTCCTTTTTTTGTGTGTATATTTTTGTTGCACTTTTATTGATATCACTAAGGTGGTGTCGCTCGCAGGGGTGAAGCTATATCGTCCTAAGGATGGTCAATTGACTATTCTTCGTCAAACAATTATACTGTATATATAAGTAAAATATTAGATTTTAGAGATATATAACATATATTGAACATTCTTTGTGGGGAAATTATTTCTTACTTCTTTTAAGTTTGAACAGCATTAGAGAAATCATCCATCTTTAGTTGGTTAAACTATTATCACAAGCAAAGAAGAAATTGGAAGGTTTGAAAGCTACGATATTCAACAAAAAAAGATAATAATTCAAAGTTGGATAAATTTGTATGTGATATTTAACATTTTGTTCAATATTTAGGACATCGACTTCAGCTAAAATTTATTATTTGACCACAATTGTGTAATTAGAATTTTAAAGCTAAATACACTAAATTTTCCCTAGGCCAACATGAGTCGTGACAATAAATCATCTTGAAAAGGGATAATACTTGATAGATATTTTACTGAAATTAGAATCCTAAAACCAATACTTATCATTCTACTAAGCCAATGTCCTCTCAATTTCCAAGATTCCCTAGTTGGTTAATGCCTATATCTCTTCGTAGTTGAATCCTCTTTTTACTTCTATCTAATAAGTAAAATAGCTTGCACATACAAATTTAATCTACAAAACCTTTGAACTTTATGAGATGAATGTACCTAATAAAGCTGATGTACTTTAGTAATGGTTCTGAACTTTAGTTTTCATACGAATTTAGAGTCTGACCCTCGTGTTATTTGCTTAGAAGAAGATGACAAAATTTGAAGTTGATTTTTGTCACCGTAGGCCTGAATAAGGTAAATCAAAAAATTAGACCTATATCATTGGGATTCAAGGGTTAAAAAAATATGTAATAAAAAATCAAGCAAAAAATCTAAGAAATAAGAAGAATATGAGATAAGGGTTAACAGAAAGTTTGAACACCTATTGATATTCATGAAGCAAATAATTTGAACGGGGTGAAAAGGTTATTTTTCTTAATTTTCAGAGAAACTTATACTCTGAAATAAAGTTGTAAGCGCTGGGGAAGGTGTAAAATAAAAATTATACTCAAGACAATTGAAAGAGTCAAAGAAGTCAGAACATGTAATAGAAGAGTATTCACTTGCAAGAGAATTTCGAGAATGCATTTTTAGCATACCTTTGTCTAGTCTATCCTCTTCATGCTCCAGCAACATAGATATATATTGGGATATATTTGCACCATAAATATATATATCATAGGAAAGTATCTGGATCTAGCTAGTCGTAGATAATACAACGTGTTAATGCCATACAATAACAATAAAATAAACCTATAACATCATCATCATTTATCTGGTTAACAAAAAAAAAAAAATATAAAGAAGGAATTTCTAATAATTCATATCACCCCAAGAGACCTAAGAACTCATTAATTCCTAAAAACTGATGTGATTAATCTAATGTCGTATAATAATAAAATTGTTACTGTTATTAATCGTACCTTTCAAAAACTTTGCCCAAGAATAGTTTTTGTGTAATAATCCCTAAAAATCTATGATGAAATAATGGCTTCTTTTATAGAAAAATTTGTCTTATCCTTATTCTACATGAACTCATGCAATAAATATAAATCATATACAAACTAAAATCCGAAGTGTATTAGATGTCTCCAGGTTTGCATGTCGGCAAGTCAGCTATTTTGCAAACTTTAGAGTGATATTTGATTCATATCACAATTAGAACTAAACAAACTTTGTAGGAGGTTTAGATCGGCACTATATTGCAATTAGAACAAAAGTTGTACTTTAAATCAAAATTAATAATATTTTGAATATTACAATTACATCCACCTTCAACTTGCTTCATTAAACAAATATTTTAGTTATTTAAGGACATAAAAAGCTATTAATATTTTAGGTATATTTTTGTCGTTCAATATTTAGCGTGAAATATTCGTACTTTTATAATAATACTAGTTTCTACGAACGTGCGTTGCACGTTAATATTAGCACGTAAGGGTTTAGTCAATTATTTATATAAATAAATAACATATAATTTTTATATATACACACACATATATATGTGTGCCAGAAGTTATAAAAAATTGTTATAAAGCAATTAATATGAAAAAATACAACAACCCTCTAAATGCCAGAAGTCAATGTTATTACATTAGTATAATACTTGAATTCAAATTAATTGGACGTCATCTGAACTTGCATAAATGATAAATTTGGTTAAGTTAGATAATATTACTATGTACTAACTATATCACAAATTATTCTGTAGTTATAGTTTAGAAAATGTAATATGATCAATATAGCTTACCTAAGACTTTTTGGATAAACAATATTGTTTCGTGTATGTTTCCTTTTGACCCTTTGGCTGCTCCTTCGTGATGAGAACTCTGGTTATATCCCTTTTAAAAGTATAATGCATAGTTGTCTGTGTGATAAAACATGTTGCAACAAATACAATTCAACATTTGAAATTGTTTGAGCTTGATCATTATTTATTATCATTGCAAAATATAAGTGTACTAAAAATTACTATTGGATGAATTTAAACGGATATTCTTCATTTTCTAAAGGCGAAAGATGAATTCCGAAATAAACACATACTTGGAAGCACCTTGACCCATAATGATTTCTGCATATATGACGTTATTGTCAAAACCTCTACATACTGTGCTTGAACTGTTACATAAGCCATATGACAGTTCTAAGTTTCTCAGTAGCATGATATGGACATATTTTTCTTGAAAAAAAGAACTAACATGTATGATAATAGAAGATCCTTTGATTGTTATTATATACTTACATGTCCCTAACATATATAAGATATAATGAACTTGATAACGTACCTGTGTGATGGACGAACATTGGTATTAAAATATTTAAATATTATTCATAGTAGTAGTTACATTGTTGGTATCATCTTCTGCTGATTTGAAATTGAGAAATATTTTACTTTCACCAGAAAACTTGAAAATTAACATCTCATTTAGTCGAACAACATATTTATTTTTGCTAGCTAAGATAATGCTTCATGTCATGTGCTTTATACTACTTTCACTTTTATTTAATGATGCAAATTACTTCCTTATTAAGCGATCGTTACCACTACGATCATTATTGGTTTAAAAATAAAATATTCCGGAAGAAGCACCAAATCAATTCTTTATTGTATGCTCTTCCTCATTTTAACTCAAAATAAAAAATTACCAAATATTAAATTTGTTCTTGCTCTCATATTTTTTGTTAGCTGATGTTTTGTAATTTGAGACCATAAGTATGAGTTTACAATGGTAGCATCCATATTCTATGTTCTCATTGATTTTGAAATTACTAATAATGGTGGAAATTACCTCCAAAAATTGTTACTTTTCTACCAAACAGTTCTTCGACATCTATTATATCTCTAAAGCTCATATCAACTATTTCCCTCTGACGTTTCGCCAAAGCCCGTAGGCCTTCATTCAATATTATCAACTTTACTTTTCTTATCGATTTAGCACCACCACTCTTCTTTGATATATTTGTGATGGTTGTCTCAGTTGTTTGAAAAGATAAGTCGTATCTAGAGTATATCGTACGACCCCTGGTAAAATTATTATTGATACACCACCTATTGTCGTTTCTAGCACTATCATACCTCTTGATTTGATATTTACAAGTAATTCACGATATAAGAGTTGTCACGACCCAATTTCTCCTATAGGTCATGATGGCGCCGGACACCGCTGTCAGGCAAGCCAACAATACACAATTTACTTAATTACCCATTTTAATATTTTTGAAATCATAGTTGTTCCCCTCAATTGAATAGCAGAAGATGACATTTACCAAATACGTACTAATATCTTTAAACTTTTCCAATACAGTGCAACCCATAATCATCCCAAAACCCGGTGTCACAAGTGCATGAGCATTTACTAGGGAATTAAAATAAAATACAATATCTGTCTAGAATACAAATTAGACAGGAAAATATAATAAATCTGAAGGAGACTCTGTTAGTTACAGATCGTAATATAGAATGCAGCTCACCTATGTCCCCACAATTATTAACCACACCTTTGCGCCCACAAGGCCGCTATACATACACCTGTGCACCCACAAGGCCGCTATACATATATGTACCTGCACAATAAAATATGCAGCAAGTGCAGTATGAGTACGAAAATAACGTGTACCCAGTAAGTATCAAGCCTAATCTCGAAGTGGTAGAGACGAGATAGCCGACTTTAACACTCACTATGGGTCAATAATATTAAATAATCATGAGAATAGAAATATTTATATTAACGTGATTCACAGAGTTAACAATAATTTTATTGAATCAGCAAAAGTAATTAAATTCCTTCAATTCCAATAATTCTCAATATATTAATCAAATTCCTTCAAATGCAACAATATCTAATCTATTAATTAAATCCTTCAATTTCAATAAAATAAAAAAATATTCCATTTTATTAAATAACTTTACATGCTGTAATTCAATTGTCAATAGAATTCCAATTTATCAAAAAACTTTACAAGCTGCAATTCAATTTTAATAAATTTTTAATTTATCAAATAGCTTTACAAGCTGTAATAAACTGTCCAAGTATCGTGTAATTATTATTATTATTATTATCAAGCACGATTTTTGCCAAGGTCGTACGATCCGATCCAGAGTTTCGTGTACACTGCCGAGGGACGTGCGACACAATCCATAGATGCATCTATCCTGCCGAGTCATTCGGCCCGATCCACAAGAAAGGAAGACATTTTCTTATGTGCCTCCGGAAGGAGAGTATATTTATTATAAGACAAATTTGGGAGGAAGAAAAATTTCATTTAACAATTAATTAATTTAAACAGAAAATCAAGCATATAAGGTTTCCATCCTTTAATATCTTTATCTGAAAATTCACAATATATTCATATATATATATATATATATATATATATATATATATATATATATATCAATTAATATTAATTAAACAAAGAATGTAATTTACACAAGTAATTCATGTTTTGAGTCCAAAACTACCCGGACTTTAGCATTAATAGTAGCTGCACACGGACTCTCGTCACCTCATGCGTTCGTAGCCCCCGTAATTAGCAACAATTATTCAATTTAATCCCTATGGGGTAATTTCCCCCTCACAAGATTAGACAAGAGACTTATCTCGTCTGGCTCCAATTTAATCCACTAGTAGGCCTTTTCCTCGATTATCCAACTTCGATTGGCTCGAATCTAACCAAAAATAATTCGATACAATCACTAAAATTTATAGGAATCAATTCTACAAGAAAATACTACATTTTCAATAAAAATCCCGAAATTAATTAAAACTTCGTCCGTGGGACCCACATCTCGGAATCTAGCGAAAGTTATGAAATCCGACAACCCATTCAATTACGAGTCCAGCCATACCAATTTCACTCAAATCCGACTTTGAATCGATACCGAAATCTCAAAAATTCGTTTATATGAGATTTCTAAAATTTTCCAAATCTCAATCTCAAAACACTAATTAAATGGTGAAAATAATGATATATTTATGTTTATAGACCAAATCCAAGTTAGAATCACTTACCCCAATGTCTTTTCCTTGAAAATCTATCAAAAATCGCCTCTGCTCAAGCTCCAATTTGTTAAAAATGGCGAATGGGACGAATGCCCTCTTTTATAATTCTGCCCAGGCAGCCTCGATCCACAGCCTCGATCCTCAGCCTCGATTCACAGCCTCGATTCACAGCCTCGATCCTCAGCCTCGATCCTCGATCCACAGCCTCGATCCACAGCCTCGATTCACAGCCTCGATCCATAGCCTCGATCCTCGATCCTCGATCCTCGACCTCGATCCTTGGCCTCGATCCTCGGCCTCGATCCTCGGCCTTGATCCTCAGCCTCGATCTTGGGAGCTCAATTTTGGGTCTCTATCTTGGGCCTCAATTTTGGGCCACAATTTCCAACAGAAAGGAAAAATTGCAGCAGCTGTTTTAAGTCCAACTTTTGATCCGTTAACCATACGAAACTCACCCGAGGCCCTCGGGACCTCAACCAAATATACCAACAAGTCTTAAAATATCATATGAACTTATTTGAAACCTCAAATTTTACACACAAGTCATAAATGACATAACGGAGCTATAAAAATATTCGGAACTGGATCCCGACTCCGATATCGAAAAGTCAACTCCTCGGTCAAACTTCTAGTCTTAAATTCTTCTTTTTAGCCATTTCAAGCCTAATTTAACTATGGACTTCCAAATAAAATTTCGAACACGCTCCTAAATCAAAAATCACCATACGGAGCTATTGGAATCATCAAAATTCTATTCTGGGTTGTTTTCACATAATTAGACATCCGGTCACTATTTGAACTTAAACATTTTGAATTTTTATCAAAATTCTATATCTCGGGCTAGGGACCTTGGAATTTGATTCCGGGCATACTCCCAAGTCCCAAATCACTATACGGACCTACCGAAACTGTCAAAATACTGATCCGAGTCTGTTTGCTCATAATGTTGACCAAAGTCAAACTTGGCCTTTTAAAGCCAACTTAAGGAACCAAGTATTCCGATTTCAATCCAAACACTTTCAAATCCCGAACCAACCATCCCCACAAGTCATAAATCATTTAAAGCACATACAGGAAGTTTTATTTAGGGGAACGAGGTTCTAAAAGTCAAAACGACCAATTGGGTCGTTACAATCTCTCCCACTTAAATATACGTTCGTCCTCGAACGTGCTAAGGAGTGTTACAGAGTTATCCAAAATCATTATTTAATACCTCGTGCACCTACCCGTGCTACCACATCCAGTTGAGCATATTAACTCGAGCCAATCTGAAAATTCTCCCCTTTATTTAGGAAAATAAGCCTTAGAGCCCAATTCTAACATCCAGAATTCTCCACCATGCCTGTTTCCAACCTATGAATGTCGTATCTATCATTACACGATGCACAAATACAGGGTTGCATACCTTTGTTGAATTTAGACCATGCACCGCATCATTCACATGACTATAATAACATCCTCTGATAATAATAGCTAAAATTCCACGAATCTGATGTTTACAACACACCTCATGATACATATAAGTCCTGTTCCAACTCTTGAAATGCTTCCACGATGGAAGAAATGTGTAGAAATTCATAACCAACTGCCGAGTCAACAATTATTGAGTTTCTCCTTCTGACAAGAATCATTGCCTCATTATAACCAAATAATGGTATTTGCTCTTTATTACACTTCATATAATCCGATCGCACTGATCCCGAATCTAATAATCTCGTCTCACCAAGTATAAGCTGCTCAGGCAATAAACCACCTCAGACACGATCAAAAAGCCTCATATGACGCCATAATGAGCTAATAAGCTACGGACTCGATTACGATACATAAGAAAAATGAACTCTGTAAAGGATTTCTCAACCCACGTGACTAATTAGACAACTGAAAAGGTGTCATGAACCTTCCTCAGAAAATGGGACACAAACACACAAAATAGAATATAGGAGACTGTACTCAACATCACACTGTTGCGGCATGCAACCTGATCCACACATGATACCGTTGCGGTGTGCAACCCAATCTAAACAACATACCCGTGACGGCGTACCACCCGATCCGCACAAAAAGAATCTATAAGAAAATACTTACCGAGCAAGAGTGCTCATTACTACAAAATATTCGAATATCGGGCACAAGCACGCTCGGTGCATAATATCATCCCTAGAAGGACCGACAGCGCCATAAGCTACAACACTCAAGCGCAACTAAGGTGTAATATATGATCTGAATCTCGGGAGCCATCCTGCTCATATAACACCATCGCTACGCGGAACCTCATCACATAAGAAATTTATCAAGTCGTTTCATAACTCACACGGCATAATATAGTATTACATGAAATAACCGACAATGAAATGACATCCAACGTCCGAATAATCCTCCATAGGGAGCTTTTATGCTGAAATGAACACATCCGGCCTGATATAGAGCCCGTATTCATATTTAAATCCATCCACAGACCTCAAGCCGATTCCGATCGCACCATACTAGGATAATAACCTTTCAAGGATCCATAATAACCTTTTTACCATAACACACAAGAATAGCTGTCTAAATCGGAACAAACTTTCACAGTCCACAACCAAATGAACCAAGCGCCCTCCAGGCATAAATTCTCGAATCAGCGATATTACCACAATCTTCAAACTTGGTTTCAGTATTCATTCAATCGAGTGAATACATGTCACTCTTACACAATCTTTCCGTGAGACACGCTCCTACGACCTTCCGCACCAGGTAACAAGTCTGCACATCTATGCTACCGGTTACACAAGTGCTGTAAAGCATATCAAGAATCCACAAATCTAAACACAAGGTCTCTTACACCTGACATCGACCTTAGATGATGCCAAAAATAATACCATCTTACTTTAAACATCTAAATCTAATTCCTGCTCATCCGATCTCATGACTCCTTGTCAACACCGAACCCAAATCTTAAATCCTCAACTTTCGAATCCCATGCTACTTAGTGCACTTAACCACGCTAATGCGTAGGAGTATCAGAATTCCATCATAACTCCCGAACCACTAATAGGGTAAACACTTCATCATATAGAAACCTTCTTCTTAACTCATTTCAAGAGAACCATTGCAACACGTGACTAAATTTCTATATCCGTAGAAAATACCGGCCTCAAGTAGTAGTCTAAACCACCATAACTCTTCTGGAATCCCTCTACACATAACATGTCATAATATTTGAATTCTTCCAAATAAAATCAATTACGGGGGCCATCAAGCTTCGCAGGTACCACCATAATTCACATGCATAATTCAATGCGCTGAAGGAACTGATCATTGCCACTATCGTGCTGATTCAACCATTGTTAGCCGATCCGTCTTTTCTAAATTTACTCTCAACTTGCCTTAGAAATAAAAATAGCTCCATTCATTAAATCACGAACTCAGATCCGCACTCATCCCAAGTGACCTTATTTCACGAGACCACGCTATTTCAAAACCCACTAATTATCTCATATCCCTTCTTGTGCGCACTTTTTACATCTTCAACTGGTACACCCATTCTGATACTTCTTTTATGAATCCGAAGTTATTTTCTTCCGTTTTTCCAATGCTACACCACAGCCTGAAGATAACGTAGAGTACTCCAAGCCCCGTTTAATAATCTGCTACAAAAGCTCGATACTCAACCATACTATAGACTCGAGATCCTTAGACACCACACTTTAAATTTTTGAATCCACTAGGACCGTTATTGAGAGTCACTTGATCTGATTTGTTCCCATACATGATCAACTCCAAGGCCCTGCTAGCACATGGACACTTTCTCAAGGAAACACCCGACTGTCTCACTTTTCCTATGCATTACATCTACACGAAGCATAATCTCCGAGTCTTCCCACTAACCTGAATATAAATTGATAAGGCCAAATATGGCATACATTCCCCAAATACTTTTCTCAAATTACCACTGATGTTTTCTTTCCTTAGTTGCAATGACCCACCAATACACCGATAACCAGATACCGCACAAGTTGACACTACGCAATCCAATCATAGACAGTGGGGCTCTCCCACTTAGCTTGAAGCTACAAATTACAAACTTCTGGAATCCACCGAGATTCTTTCTTCATCGTTGACATGATCCGGGTAGCCAGTAGAATTCTTTGCAGAAGCTTCGTCAACACCACGCGACCGCTAACCTGCTCACAGGAGATAACCCACCTGTGGAAATTACATGCAGACATATTCCAACATCTCTGCACTGGGTGCAATTACTACGAAATCAGTAGATCATCCTGAGTCCGAGCTTATTCACCAGCTGCACCAGTCCGTTCACTCCTTATGGACGTCAACTAAAGGTGCGACAATATATTCCAATCCAAAGTCATGTTGTATCCTTCTTCATATCAAGCAACTCCCTCCTGTTGTATCCAATCTTCCTCAATATAGCAGCCAATATTCTAAATTAAGTCCGTAGAGCTAGTCACTGTCCACTATGAATCCCAAATCACTCAAATTTCCCCCCGAGGCGTGTGGCTATCCTACCTCAGAACCCGTATGCTATCTTGCCACTCTCCCACTTTGGTCAACCATCTCTTTTGAGCAACTACTCTGCTTCTGTTTTCTTACACTTGGCCTTTTCGGAACCTAACCACCGCAAGGCACCTTCCACATGTCCTTCCTCATCCTTCACTGCTCCGTTGTTGCCTTAACTCAAAATCCGTCTCTGTAGCGCTTGAACCAATAGCTCGTTACCAGCTTTAAATCTTTCTGACGATCATCCTTTTTGAGACATCAATACTAGAAACATTGCTTCGATCCTGAATCACTGCACACCGCGATCTCTAACGACTGCTTCCCCTATACTAATTCCTAACACCCTGTCGTGAAGGCGAGTTGAAGAAAACTATAACACCGGCGAACCTTAACGCATTTTACAAGGCGATGACACCACATCAAAATTGAGAACCCTATCACACTCGAAAATATCAGGCTTCGTTACTCTATCAACCCCAAACCTGAACATTCATAGCCCGATTGCCTTTTTCTCTGCTGGAAATAAAACATGGAACCTCTGAATCATGTACTGAGAAAAAAACCTTCTTTCAAGTCGTTTACTTCCCTGACACATAGACGGGCATTTTACCATTTCATAAACACTATGCGATAACAACACACGAATCATCATAACGATCAATGCCAAATCTCAAAACCTTAGGTAGTACTGATACTTAATTTGAAATGACAGAGCGACCTTTCGCAAAGCGACAACAATAGCCCAATTAATAACACGTGGAGAAGCATCCTGTACTACATCTGTAGTAGCATTAAAAATTTCCTCGATCCCCAATTTATAACAAGCGCTTCACGTCGCATAAGATTGAATAGGAATGAAATATAGGCATAAGCCTCAAAGGAATCGAATCGCACGATGAGGAATCAAAAAGGGAAGTATTCCTAACAGCCCTGTAGCCTCTCGAAGATAAGCACAGACGTCTCCGTACCGATCCACAAGACTCTACTAGACTTCCTCATAACTCGTGAGATCTAAGTGAACCTAGTACTCTGATACCATGTTGTCACGACCCAATTTCTCCTATAGGCCGTGATGGCGCCGGACACCGCTGTCAGGCAAGCCAACAACACACACTTAGCTTAATTACCTATTTTAATATTTTTGAAGTCATAGTTGTTCCCCTCAATTGAATAGCAGAAGATGACATTTACCAAATACATACTAATATCTTTAAAATTTTTCAATACAGTACAACCCATAATCATCCCAAAACCCGGTGTCACAAGTGCATGAGTATTTACTAGGGAATTAAAATAAAATACAACATCTGTCTAGAATACAAATTAGATAGGAAAATATAATAACTCTGAAGGAGACTCTGTTAGCTGCGGATCGTAATATAGAATGCAGCTCACCTATGTTCCCACAATTATTAACCACACCTCTGCGCCCACAAGGCCGCTATATGCAGCTCACCTATGTCCCCACAATTTTTATAACACCTCTGCGCCCACAAGGCCGCTATACATATATGTACCTGCACAATAAAATATGCAGCAAGTGCAGTATGAGTACGAAAATAACGTGTACCCAGTAAGTATCAAGCCTAATCTCGAAGTGGTAGAGACGAGATAGCCGACATTGATACTCACTATAGGTCAATAATATTAAATAATCACGAGAATAGAAATATTTATATCAACGTGATTCACAGAGTTAACAATAATTTTATTGAATCAGCAGAAGTAATTAAATTCCTTCAATTTCAATAATTCTCAATATATTAATCAAATTCCTTCAAATGCAATAATTTCTAATCTATTAATTAAATCCTTCAATTTCAAGAAAATAAAAAAAAAATCCATTTTATCAAATAAATTTACATGCTGCAATTCAATTGTCAATAAATTTCCAATTTATCAAATAGCTTTACTAGCTGCAATTCAATTTCAATAAATTTCTAATTTATCAATTAGCTTTACAAGCTGTAATAAACTGTCCAAGTATCGTGTAATTATTATTATTATTATTATCAAACACGATTTCTTTTCGAGGTCGTACGACCTGATCCAGAGTTTCGTGTACACTGCCGAGGGACGTACGGCACGATCCATAGATGCATCTATCCTGCCGAGGCGTTCGGCCCGATCCACAAGAAAGGAGGATATTTTCTTATGTGCCTCTGGAAGGAGAGTATATTTATTATAAGACAAATTTGGGAGGAAGAATAATTTCTTTTAACAATTAATTAATTTAAACAGAAAATCATGCATATAAGGTTTCCATCCTTTAATATCTTTATCTGAAAATTCACAATATATATATCCTTTAATATCTTTATCTAACAATTCATAATATATTCATATATACATATTAATTAATATTAATTAAATAAAGAATATAATTTACACAAGTAATTCATGCTTTGAGTCCTAAACTACCCGAACTTTAGCATTAATAGTAGCTACGCACGGACTCTCATCACCTCGTGCGTACGTAGCCCCCGCAATTAGCAACAATTATTCAATTTAATCCCTATGGGGTAATTTTCCCCTCACAAGATTAGACAAGAGACTTACCTCGTCTTGCTCCAATTTAATCCACTAGTAGGCCTTTTCCTCGATTATCCAATTTCGATTGGCTCGAATCTAACCAAAAATAATTCGATACAATCACTAAAATTTATAGGAATCAATTCTATAAGAAAATACTACATTTTCAATAAATATCCCGAAATTAATTAAAAATTCGTCCATGGGGCCCACATCTCGAAATTCGGCGAAAGTTATGAAATCCGACAACCCATTCAATTACGAGTCCAACTATATCAGTTTCACTCAAATCCGACTTTGAATCGATACCAAAATCTCAAAAATTCGTTTCTATAAGATTTCTAAAAATTTTCAAATCTCAATCTCAAAACACTAATTAAATGATGAAAACAATGATATATTTATGTTTATAGACCAAATACAAGTTAGAATCACTTACCCCAATATATCAAAAATCGCCTCTACTCAAGCTCCAATTTGTTAAAAATGGCGAATGAGACGGATGCCCTCTTTTATAATTCTACCCAGGCAGCCTCGATCCACAGCCTCGATCCTCAGCCTCGATTCACAACCTCAATCCTCAGCCTCGATCCTCAGCCTCGATCCTCGATCCACAGCCTCGATCCACAACCTCGATTCACAACCTCGATTCACAGCCTCGATCCTCGATCCTCAGCCTCGATCTTGGGAGCTCGATTTTGGGTCTCTATCTTGGGCCTCAATTTTGGGCCTCGATTTTGGGCCTCAATTTCCAGCAGAAAGGAAAAATTGCAGTAGCTGTTTTAAGTCCAACTTTTGATCCGTTAACCATCCGAAACTCTCCCGAGGCCCTCGGGACTTCAACCAAATATACCAATAAGTCCTAAAATATCATACGAACTTATTTGAAACCTCAAATCACATAAAACGACGCTAAAACCACGAATTATGCTCCCATTCAAACTTAATGAAACTTAAAATTTTCAACTTCTACATTCGATATCGAAACCTATCAAATTAACTCCGATTGACCTCAAATTTTACACACAAGTCATAAATGACATAACAGAGCTATAAAAAATTTCGAAACTGGATCCCGACTCCGGTATAGAAAAGTCAACTCCTCGGTCAAACTTTCAAACTTAAATTCTTATTTTTAGCCATTTCAAGCCTAATTTAACTATGGACTTTCAAATAAAATTCCGAACATGCTCCTAAATCAAAAATACCACACGGAGCTGTTGGAATCATAAAAATTCTATTCCGGGGTTGTTTTCACATAATTAGACATCTGGTCACTATTTGAACTTAAATATTTTAATTTTTCATCAAAATTTTATATCTCGGGCTAGCGACCTCGGAATTTAATTCTGGGCGTACTCCCAAATCCCAAATCACGATACGGGCCTAACGAAATTGTTAAAATACTGATCCGAGTCTGTTTGCTCATAATGTTGACCAAAGTCAAACTTGGCCTTTTAAAGCCAACTTAAGGAACCAAGTGTTCCGATTTTAATCCAAACACTTCTAAATCCCGAACCAACCATTCCCACAAGTCATAAATCATTTAAAGCATATACGGGAAGTTTTATTTAGGGGAACGAGATTCTAAAAGTCAAAACGACCGGTTGGATCGTTACAAGAGTTTGTTTTTCTGGATTCTCTGTTGCATTTTTCAAAGAACTATCCCGCTCTACCAGAGTTTATTCTTTATAATATAGTCTTGAAAACTTGCTACTGTTCACGATTTAGCTTTAATTATGTATTAATATCTTCCTAAGGCACTTATATGGCTTTTTCTTGAATAATTTTTAGCATTCTGATGCAATATTATCATCTCAGTCCTGTTCAAGTTTAGATAAATCATATCGTTTAGCACTCTTACCCATGCTCTCTAGAAAATAATTAATGCTCTTTAGCGTACATTGCAGTTGAGTATTAGATGAGCTATCGTGTATCCTTTTAATTGTCTGATATATCTTCATAATAAGCATCCCACAGTTTTCTAATATCGATTGAATTACAGTGCAGTCAAATTTCGGAAAGCTGATGATATTTTGAAGAGAACTACGCCGTGTACGTAATCAAAAATGATGTTTCTAATTCTAATAATGCTCTTTTTTTGTAGCTTCCTTAAATGTCTTACTCTTTCATTAATAGTGAGTAAGTCTTTAAATGAATATGATCCTCCAACATGATACAACAATAATCTCAAATAGTACCTTTCATCTTCTCTAAGGTTTGTTACATATTTCAAGAAAAGAGAATAAATAATTAAAATTTCAAAAGATGCTAAAAAATTTTGAGGGCAAATATTAAATTCCTTACCCATAGCAATTCAACCAATTACAATTTTTTCCCCTTTTTGTCCATGTCTTCGGCTGAGGATTCCAGACATAATACTTTTGGGAATTATTTGTATCGATATATTTGTGCTTCCTCGTTATTTGAGCATGTGCTCAATTAATCAATGAACATAATTCGATGAAAATTGTCCGATACTATAACAATTTACAAATTTAGTTTTTTCAGTAATACACCAATGAAATATATTTTGTCAATATTTGAACATTGTATATCTTTTGTTAAAGTTATAAAATCAACTAATTTTCTCAAAATTTGGACAACCGCACTGAAAGAATAATAAGGCAAATCATTGGTAAAAATATGAATATCAAATAAAAGGAGGCAATATGGCATCAATTTACATAGAGAATCTCGATTTTTCTCTCCTTCATTCCTTCTTCAAAAGGTAAAACCTATAATTATTAATTAATTAAAAACTATTTATGAAATAATTAATAAGATCCTTTTTATGAAACTTGAAATATTTATGTTAGGAAAATACTCTAGTTGTCAAGTGCCGAGAAGAACAATCATTTGAAGGAAGCATATGATAACTCTTCGTTGATGTTCATACAGAAATAGGATTATATCCAATATCATGCATAATGGCGTGTGTTAAGTCCGTACCCTACCAGAAGTCGTTATCCTAACACGTACTATTTTTCAATTATATCCTTTCCTTATGAATTATAGCGTTTAATATTTTAAGGATATTTTCGTCAACCAACATTATATTCGTGCTTTTATAATAATATAGATAGATAAATAGATAGATAAATATAGATATAGATTAGAACCAAATAAAACCAATTAACTCGGTTTTTTATAGGTTCGGGTTTTGTCAGTGTTTCGGTTATTTCGATTTTTTTGTCTGGTTTTTTCCCTTAAATATGAGACACTTGCCAAACACATAACCCGCCAACTATATTTTAACACAACACTATCAAATCAATTATTCTTTAAGAATATTAACTGTTTATCAAGATATATTAATAATATATAATTGAATTAAATAGTGATGAGTAATTTTACTCAATTAAAGACAAGTTATTTTTAACATGAAATATATTCTTGAACTTGACAAAATAAAACTACCATCAAACTAGAATGTACATGCAAATAACTTGATTATTTTAATGGCAAAGAAAGAGTACAAACGATTAAATATCTACCATAAAATTTTAAAACCTTTATACACACACATACATATATATACTAGTCTTTGGATACTCGCGTTGCGCGTGTACCCTATCTTTATAAATATATATTTTTGAAAAATTACATAAATAATATATTAACAAATTATGTTTGAGTTATACGAAAAAGTTAAAGAAAAAAATGTAAGTTTCTAAAAATGATGATTATTGATCATATTTAGTTAACTTAACAAATAAAGAAACATTGATAATAGAACTCCTCAATCAACTTAGTTAATATTTCAACTTAAGTTTTGTTCCAACTTTATAATTTTATTACTGCAATTTCACATGTTGTCGTGTTTCCTTTTTACTTTCATCAAGAACACATAACCTCTAGAAAATTTAAGAGGGTTTTTTCTGAAATCTTTTTGAAAAGTATATATTATTAAGTTTATTTTAGAAAACACAAAGAAAGTCAGTTAACTGACAATTGTTTTTCACAAGCAAATGTAAATTATCTATTTCTTTAATCAATAAAAAGTACTATAGGATTTATAGAATAACACCCAAGAAAAAGAAATGAATTTTAAGGATTTGGCCGAACAGGCTCTATGTTGGTGAGACAAGGGGTTCCGAACATTATCAAGGAGATTAAAATCTTATATTCTATGGAAAAATCTATTTGTTTATCCGAAAAATCGAATAACGTTGAATTTAGATATGGTTCTAAGGGTATGCAAATTTCTTTGATACACAATGACAACACAAGTATTTTTGCTATAAAATGGGAATGATGGACGGGAATACTGAAAATGAAATAGGAAAACAAGCACAATGAAATCTTAATATATCCCGGAAGACCCCTGTCAATTGCAGTCTATCTCCCTTTTTATAGTAGAGGGTCACTGCTTTATCTATAACAACATAATAAAATAATACATATAGTGGAGGACCCATGATGGTTTGTCTCTTCCTTGATTCTCGCCAAGATTCTCTCCCTCGGTGCGGTTGTAACGGCTCCTGTCTGCGAGCTTGGCATTGGCTCGAGCTCGGTGTTAGATCGAACCCCCAGTCTTGGTTCGAGCACGGTTCTGCCTTGGGGCATCAATATTCGGGGCCTATGTCGATCGGTATTGCCCCGTAGTCCGATTCGGACACGGGCTCGATAATGATATCGAGTTTTGCTGTTGATTGGTCTTATAGCTCGAAGCTCAACGTCTCTACTTCAGAATTCGTCCGAGCTTGTTATATGCATACCCTTCGATTGAAATGTCATTGTCTCGTCCGGTCTTTATGACTGAGAATTGATTTTGACCGTACACAGATAGTCCCCTCGTTTCTCGGAAAGGATGTAGCGAGGAACGATATGATTTTCCTGCGGCTCGATCAAATTTATGCTGACGTTTCTATCGAACCCGATCTCGACGTATCTGATAGCTGTACAATCGGCTCGGTTTTACCGAGGCATTTAATGTGAGTCAAACGGTGGTCGGCCACCGCTGATACCGAACCGTCATGCCTTAATCTATAAATAATATTTCCATACAACCTTTACCACTTTTGTGCCTTCTCTTCTTCCAAACATTCTTATTTATTCTCTCTACTTCGCTGCTATGGGGCCGCCTATACCAGAATTTTGGTGCTGTCTATTTCTTCACCTTCCTTTGCACTCTTTTCTTTCATATCAATGGCGAAAACTTCCAAAACCGTACCTTAGAAGGAGAAAACTTCTTCCTCACGACCGTCTGATGATAAGGCGCCGGTAGAGCTATCAGTTCATGACTATGTTCCTGGCCCGTGCATTTTAAAAATTGATTTTAAGGTGGAGAACCCTTTCTCCGTTCCGGGTCGATGTGAACACGTATCGATGTATACGTGCTCTATAACGGAGGATCACCTCGAGGCCGTCAGAAAAGACTGCAATTGGGGTTCCGAGGTCGTGTTGCAAATTCCGTCTTCCGATGAGAGTGTTATTACTTACGTGGAGGGGTTTTTAAGTGTTTATACTTATCCCTTCATACTGGGACCCGTCGACCCGGTGATTATTGATTTTTGCAAAAGGTATCAAGTCACCCTTGGCCAAATTCATCCCTCTTTATGGCGTATAGTGATCTTATTGCCTTCTTCTCTATCAAAGCCGAGGGGTTGGATTTTTCTCTGAACCACCTCATACGACTGTATCGACCCCAGATCTTTCGAGGACTAATTAGACTTCATCGTCGGTCATCGAAGGCTTTGATGTCGAGCATCGATGAAGACAAGGATCGGGGTTGGATGGGTCGTTATATTCAAGTGAGGACCCGTGATCTCATTCCGGAGGAGAAGATGCCGTTCCCTGAAGAATGGAATTTTGACCGTAAGTGATTTTTGTTCACTTTTCATGTCCTTTTCCGATTTTTTTTGATGTCCTTCCCTGATGTTCAGCTGCCCCTTGGATGATACAAGTGGTGCCTGACCTCGAGGACTGGGTTCGGAAGTTAGCCTCGACCTCCTCTTACGCCGAGCGCGCTTGGCGTGATTTGGCAAAAGGCAGATGGGAGGCCAAGAACTATGGTGAGGTTTGCTTCTTGTTTCCTTTGAAGTATTCTTTGCGTTCTATTCGTTACCGATTTCCTTTTGTGCAGGCGTAACCTGGGATGCCACTTTGAGGCATTCGAGCGGTGAAGAAGGAAACAAGTCCCTGGCCCCTAAACAGGGGGAAGATAAGAAGCGAAGAGCTTCCTCTCGGTCAGAGGACCCCAAGCCCAAAACTCGAAGGGTGAGGAGAAAAGCAATTGCCCTTTCGATTGACTCGGTCCAACGACTGAGAGAAGAAGAAGAAGAAGAAAATAGCTCCTCGGCTTTGGTAGTCCGATCTACGGAGGCCATCGAGGTTGCCAGAGCTCCCGAGCCGATGGCGGCTGTGCCTGTCGGGGTTGTTTTCGAAGACCTATGTCTCAACCGGAGTACTCCGAGCGATTTGCTCGGGGCTATGACAATGGGTGATTTGCCTTCTTTTCCATCTTTTTCTGAGGAGGCGCTGAAGGAAGCTCGAGAGTTGAAGACTCCCGATATCGGCGCAGGCTCTGGTGCAGAGGATCCTTTTAGGGATTGTTTTACTGGATTCGATGATGGTTCTGATATCAGTAACGATTCTCTTTTATTAGAGGAGGCTCAGCGTTTCATTACTCGGGTAATGATTTTTCCATACTTGGTTTCTTTGTTCTTTTCCATACTTGACTCGTGTTTCTTACTGTGCAGGCCATTGGTAGGTTTCGAGTCGATCTTAGCCAGTGTGAGGCCGAGCTCCGGAAGGTCTTAGGTGAGAGAGATGCCCTGCGGCTTCTTTGTAGCCAAAAGGACGAGGCTATAAAGGACCTCCAAGCGGATTTGGCTAAGGTCCATGAAGAAGGGGTCGAGCTCGATAAGCAGGTGAGCCTCATTCTGTTAAAGTATGGGTCTGACTCAACCGTGGAAGTTAACCCTTCGTTGTCTCAGCTGCAGCAAAAGATCAAAAATATCGGGTTACTTCGAGAAGAAGTCGATCAAATCCGAGCTGAATGGAATCGGTGGAAGGAGACCCTCGACCGCCTGGCAGCGGAAAAATAAACCATCTTAACAAAATTATTATCGGCCCGTTCAACTTCGAAGTGTCAAGCAAAAGGGGTCAGTTCAAGATAAGAAGATTGAGGAGCTTGAAACACGACTTGCTGAGGCTAAGGTGGAGGTTGAGTCGTCGAAAGTCTTGGCGGATAAGTCCATTGCTGTATATCGGGCTGATGCTGAGGCTGCTCAGATGGAGGCCCGGGAAGAGGCGAAGACCGCCGATACTCGAGCTCATTAGGCTGCCGAACTTGCTAAGTGTAGGTCTCGGAGGGAGACCCTCGAGGAGATACACGCTCGTGGTTTCGACCTTACCGAAGAGGTAAAAAGGGCAAAAGAGCTCGAAGCGGAAGCTGAAGCCTTGGCTTCTGATGATAATGATGATGATGGTAGTGAAAGTGGATCCGAGGATGGGGAAGAGCTTGACCAGGAAGCTTAGTTTCTAATTCTTCATATTTGTAAATAAATCACGTAGGCAATTTTTGTATATATATGTATAACGATGTCGACTTGTTTTTATTTTGTGAAGACTTTTAATCGAATGTTGACCTTGTAGTCTCTCTGATCGAGCAGATTTGTAGCCCCTGGGTTTGCTTGTTGAGTCGATGGTTCAAACTTTGAAGGAACATAATCCGTAGGTGTAATGTAATGGTAGAGTTAATGTAAACTCAGAGTAAAAGTAGCTTATTAGTCGTTGAGTGAATGTTTTGAACTTGAAATATTGTAGCCCGTAGGCATTATGGTCGAGTGAGTGTTTGCTCGAACTCGGAATAACAGTAGCCCGTAGGCTTAATAGTCGAGTGAATGTTTCGAACTCGAGATAATGTGGCCCGTAGGCGTAATGGTCGAGTGAGTGCTTGCTCGAACTCGGAATAACAGTAGCCCATAAGCTTAATAGTCGAGTGAATGTTTCGAACTCGAGATAATGTGGCCCGTAGGCTTAATGGTTGAGTGAGTGCGTGCTCCAACTCGGGATAACAGTAGCCCGTAGGCTTAATAGTCGAGTGAATGTTTCGAACTCGAGATAATGTGGCCCGTAGGTTAATAGTCGAGTGAATGTTTCGAACTCGAGATAATGTGGCCCGTAGGCTTAATAGTCGAGTGAGTGTTTGCTCGAACTCTAAATAAAAATAGCCCGTAGGCTTAGCCGAGTAAATGATTCGAACTCGAAGTAGTGTAGCCTGTAGGCTTAATGGTCGAGTGAGTGTTTCGAACTCGAGATAAAGGTAGCCAGTAGGTTTAATAGTCGAATGTTTGTTCCAAACTTGAAATATCGTAGTCCGTTGGCGTAATGGTCGAGTGAGTGCTTGCTCGAACTCGAAATAACAGTAGCCCGTAAGCTTAATATTCGAGTGAATGTTTCAAACTCGAGATAAAGGTAGCCAGTAGGCTTAGTCGAGTGAATGATTCGAACTCAAAGTAGTGTAGCCTGTAGGCGTAATGGTTTAGTGAGTGCTTTCTCGAACTCGGAATAACAGTAGCCCGTAGGCTTAATATTCGAGTGATCATTTCGAACTCGGAATAAAAGTAGCCCGTAGGCTTAATAGTTGAGTGAATCTTAATTTTGGTTGCATAATAAATCTCAAGTCATTGCACATGTGTTTATGTTTGGGCCAATCTATATGAGCATGGTTCATTTTGACCATTTGGCTCTTACAATTTTTCCTCTTGGAACCCTATTGTTGTGAGATGACTTTCTTGCATCTGAACTCGATGTATTTGAGGGCCCTGATGCCCCTTCGAGGTCGGTTGGAAAGAGGCCTCAGATATTGTTTAAAGTGCAGCACGATCGATGGTTGCCTCATTAAAAACCTTGCCGAAAAACCCATTCGGGAGAAAACCGGTCTAAGGGAAAAAGAGTGCAACGCGTGCTTCTAAGCGAAAGATCTTCTTCAGCTCTTGTTCGGACTTCTGCATGGGTCAGTTAGATGAATATGGAAAGGTCATACCTTAGCAGTAGTACCATTTTTAGATGTGATACATTCCAACCGCTTGATAGCTATTTGCCGTTTATGATGCCGAGCCTGTATGATCCTTTTCCAACGTTCTTGAGCACCTGGTATGGTCCTTCCCAATTTGGTCCTAATTTTCCTTCGTTTGGATTCCGGGTAGTGATGGTGACTTTTCTTAACACTAAGTCCCCGAGCTTGAAATGGCGAAGTTTAGTTCTTCGATTATAATACCTTTCGATTCATTGCTTTTGGGCGGCCAATCGGATGAAGGCATCTTCTCGTCCTTCGTCCGATAATTCAAGGCTGGTGTTCATAGCCTCGTTATTTGATTCTTCCGTCATGAATAAAAATCTGGGACTAGGTTCACCGACTTCGACTGGTATCAATGCTTCGGAACCATATACTAAGGAGAATGGGGTCTCCCCCGTACTGGATTTTGACGTTGTTCGCTATGCCCAAAGGACTTCGGGCAGGATTTCTCTCCATTTTCCCTTCGCATCGTTCAATCTCTTCTTCAGGTTTTGAAGAATAGTCTTGTTCGTTGATTCGGCCTGACCATTCCCACTGGGGTGGTATGGTGTTGATAATATCCTTCTTATTTTGTAATCTTCGAAGAATTTTGTGATTTTGCTGCCAACGAATTGCTTCCCATTGTCGCATACTATTTCGGCAGGTATCCCGAATCGACATATGATATGATCCCAAATAAAGTCTATAACTTCTTTCTCTCTTATTTTCTAGAATGCCTGCACTTCAACCCATTTAGAAAAATAGTCAGTCATAAATAAAATAAATTTGGCTTTACCTGGGGTCGATGGCAGAGGGCTGATGATGTCCATTCCCCATTTCATGAATGGCCATGGGGATAGGACCGAGTGAAGTTGCTCTCCGGGTTGATGGATCATTGGCGCAAACCTTTGACATTTATCACATTTACGAACAAATTCTTTCGCATCTTTTCCCATATCGATCCAATAATACCCCGCTCTGATCACTTTACGAACTAATGTGTCGGCACCAGAGTGATTGCCACAAGTGCCCTCTTGTACTTCCCGGAGGATGTAATTGGTATCTCCCGGACCCACGCATACCTCCATCGGTCCATCGAATGCTCTTTGATATAGTGTTCCGTCCGCAGCCAATGTAAATCAAGCAGCTTTAGTCCGTAGGGCCCTGGAATCATTAGGGTCTGAAGGGAGCTTTCCGTTTTTAAGTATTCTATATACTTGTTTCTCCAATCCCAGGTCAAGCTAGTAGAATTTATTTCGGCGTGCCCATCTTCGATTACCGATCTTGAAAGTTGAACGACAGTCCCTGAGCTCAAATCATCTACCTCGACCGACGATCCCAAATTTGCAAGAGCATCAGCCTCATTATTCTGTTCTCGTGGAACATGCCGCAGGGTCCATTGTTTGAAATGGTGTAAAGTGATAATCAGTTTGTCCAAATACCTTTGCATCCTACCTTCTCGGACTTCGAAGGTTTTGTTTACTTGACTCACCACCAGCAAAGAGTCACAATACGCCTCAATGACTTTTGCTCCCAAATTTCTAGCTAGTTCGAGACCTGCAATCATGGCTTCATACTCGGCCTCGTTGTTAGTTAACCTGATAGTTTTAATAGCTTGCCTAATAATGTTACCCATGGGGGGTTTCAAAACTATGCCTAACCCAGACCCTTTTATATTCGAAGCACCGTCCGTAAAAAGGATCCATACCCCGGACGATATACCTGATTTCAAAAGGAGTTCCTTTTCGACTTCGGGTATGAGGGTTGGCGTGAAGTCGGCCACGGAGTCTGCTAAAATTTGAGACTTGATGGCCGTACGGGGTTGATATTCGATATCGTACCCACTGAGTTCGATGGCCCATTTGGCCAATCGGCCTGACAGTTCGGGCCTATGTAAAATATTATAGAGTGGGCAGGTGGTTAATACGCTTATGGGGTGACATTGAAAGTACGGCCTTAACTTTCTAGATGCGCTTACCAGCGCAAGTGCCAAATTTTCTAAGTGCCAATATCTAGTTTTCGCTTCTCCTAATGTCCGACTTACGTAATAAACGGGAAATTGTGTACCTTTCTCTTCTCGAACTAGGACACTACTTACGACGACTTCCGATACCGCCAAGTACAAGTATAGTTTTTCGTCGGTTTTTGGAGTGTGAAGCAGTGGTGGGCTCGACAGATATCGTTTCAATTCCTGTAACGCTTGTTGGCATTCTGGTGTCCAGGCGAAGTTGTTCTTCTTTTTGAGTAGGGAGAAAAATTTGTGACTTCGATCTGATGATCTTGAAATGAACCGGCCTAAGGCTGCAATTCTTCCCGTTAACCTTTGTACAGCTTTCACGCTGTCCACGATGGTGATGTCTTCGATGGCCTTGATTTTGTCGGGGTTGATCTCAATTCCCCGATTTGACACCATGAAGCTGAGGAACTTGCCCGAACCGATCCCGAAAGCATATTTTTCGGGGTTGAGCTTCATGTTGTATTTTCTCAGAATCTCGAACGTTTCCTGCAAATGGGCCAAATGGTCCTCTGCGCGCAGGGACTTAACTAGCATGTCATCAATATAGACTTTCATTGTTTTACCTATTTGTTCTTCGAACATTCTGTTTACTAGGCGTTGATAAGTAGCTCCTGCATTTTTTAGCCCGAAGGGTATTACGTTATAACAATATGTTCCATATCGGGTCACAAATGAAGTCTTTCCCCGGTCGTCCGGGCTTATCTGAATTTAATTATACCCGGAATAGGCATCGAGAAAGGTGAGGATCTCGTGGCCGACCGTGGCATCGATCATGCGATCGATGTTGGGCAGTAGAAAGGAATCTTTGGGGCATGCTTTGTTCAAATCCTTATAGTCCACAAACATTCTAAGTTTGTTCCCTTTTTTAGGTACTACAACCATATTGGCTAACCATTCGGGGTATTTTACCTCCCGAATGGACCCTATCTTGAGAAGTTTGGTTACCTCATCTTTTATGAATGCGTGCTTTTCCTCGGACTGGGGCCTTCTTTTTTGTTTCACCGGTCTGAACCTGGGGTTCAAGCTTAGCTGGTGCGCCGTTATGTCCGTCGGGATCCCTGTTATATCTAGATGGGACCAAGGAAAAATAGTCGATGTTATTGATAAGAAATTGAATGAGTTTCTTCCTGAGTTCGGGGTTCAAACCCGTTCCCAAGTATACCTTTCGTTCGGGCCAGTGTTCGATCAGTATGATTTGCTCCAGTTCCTCAATTGTTGATTTGGTGGCATCGAAATCATCGGGGGTTACGAAGGATCGAGGGATCTATCGATCATCATCGTCTTTTTCGATGTTCTGCTTACCTGGCTGGGTCGAAGCCGATGTCTGTGATTACTATTTGGCGCTCTGATCTCTAATTGTGTCTCCTTCTGAACCTGATCCTTTTATCGACGAAGACGGGGATGTTGATTTTGCTTCTTCGACGGAGAACATTTCCTTTGCAGCTGGTTGTTCTCCATACACTATTTTGACACCTCCCGATGTTGGTAATTTGAGGACCTAATGTAGGGTCGAGGATACGGCTCTCATGCTGTGGATCCACGGCCTTCCGAAAAGGGCATTATATCTCATATCACCTTCGATCACGTGAAACTTTGTTTCCTGGATGGTTCCAGCCACATTTATCGGTAGGGTAATCTCGCCTTTGGTGGTTTTGTATGCCATATTGAATCCGTTTAGAACCAGAGTTGCGGGTACGACCTGATCTTGTAGGCCGAGCTATTCTACGACCCTCGATCTGATGATATTGGCCGAGCTACCTGGATCAATTAACACACGCTTAATCTTAGTTTTATTCATGAGTACGGATTTACCAGTGCATCGTTATGGGGTTGGATGATTCCCTCTGTATCTTTATCACTGAAAGACAAAGTCCCTATGGGTGTATTATCTCGAGTTCGAGATCGCTTTTCCCTCATAATTGATGTTTTAGTGCATTTAAGCATCGGTCCCTGAGGGGCATCGATGTCGCCGATGATCATGTAAATGACGTGTTGCGGTTCTTCTGGCTCGTTTTGCTTGCCGAATTCCTTGTCCCTAAAATGGTTCTTCGCCCTATCACTCAGAAATTCTCGAAGGTGTCCTTTGTTAAATAAGCGGGCCACTTCCTCTCTTAGTTGCCTGCAATCTTCCGTTCTGTGGCCATGGGTGCCATGATATTCGCACATTTGATTGGGATTCCTTTGGGCAGGATCAATCTGCATAGGCCGAGACCATCTGGTGTCTTTGATGCGTCCGATGGCCGATAAGATGGCGGATGTACCAATGTTGAAGTTATACTCCGATAACCGAGGGACTTCTATAGGATCGACATATTTATCAAAGCTGCTCTTGCTCATAAGTCCCCGAGAATTTTGCCCCTGATCAGTCCTTCGGTTGTTCCGAACCGTATCACGTGCTGAACCGTTGTTCATCCGATCTGTGTCGTACGGTTGGTATCGGTCTCTGTTCGACCTTTGTTCTCTGTTGATTTCCCTTTGATTTTTTGTGGCTGTGTGGTTCTGACATACGGGCCCATACGGAGCTCCCAATTGATCATCTTCGACCCTGATTCTTGATTGGTACCGGTTGTGCACATCTGCCCAAGTTATCGCTGGGTATTCGATCAAATTTTGTTTCAGCCGATGTCTGATGCTGTCGAACTTAGCCCGTTCAATCCTTGGGTGAAAGCTTGTACGGCCCAATCGTCTGTGACCGGTGGCAAGTCCATACGTTCCATTTAAAATCGGGATACGAATTCCCTCAGCATTTTGTTACCCCTTTGTTTTACTTTGAAGAGGTCTGATTTCCTTGTTGCAACCTTTATGGCACCAGCATGTGCTTTTACGAACGAATCTGCTAACATGGCAAAAGAATCAATGAAATTTGGTGGTAGGTTGTGATACCAGATCATTGCTCCCTTTGCGAGGGTCTCTCTGAACCTTTTCAACAACACGAATTCAATCTCATCATCCTCCAAATCGTTGCCTTTGATGGAACATGTGTAGGAGGTGACGTGTTCGTTAGGATCGGTCGTACTGTTATATTTGAGAATTTTGGGCATGCGAAATTTTTTGGGGATTGGTTTTGGGGCCGCGCTCGAGGGAAAAGGCTTTTGTATGAATTTTTTCGAATCGAGCCCTTTTATCATTGGCGGAGCCCCCGGAATTTGATCGACCCTAGCGTTATAAGTTTTCACTTTTTTGTCATTGGCTTCGACTCGTTTTGTGAGTTCCTCGAGAAATTTAGCAATTTTCGGAGCGGTCCCCGATTCCTGCTCATTTGATTTCACTACGGCGGGCTCCGTTCTGAGGGTGACTTCTCGAAGAAGCGGATCGGAGTTCGGCCCGCTTTGCATATGCGTTCGGCTCTGCAACTGAGCTATCGTTGCTTGTTGGGCTTGTAACATTTCGAAAATCATACGCAAGCTGACTCCGATTTCTCCCGTATTGTAGGCGTCTCGGGCTATGGGTCGAGCACTGCCCTGAACGCTTCTTTCTGGTTCAGAATGCTGATTCGCTTCTAGAGCTATTTGTGAATTGATATCCAATGGTACTTCGGCTCGAATTTTGGGTTCTTCGATTCGAGCCTCGTTGCCGTCGTCAGGTAGCCTTCCGGCCCCGGGCGCCAAGTTATTGGTTTCATCTTGAAGGCCGGCTTCGAGGTCGATAGGTAGAGCCATTGCTGATCTGAAGTTGTAAGCTGGAGTGTACTGTAGATTTATATCAAACAATCACTGTTACTCTTAGTCCCACGGTGGGCGCCAACTGTTTACCCGAAAAATCGGATAACGTTGAATTTAAATATGGTTTTAAGGGTATGCAAATTCCTTTGATACAAAATGACAATACAGGTATTTTTGCTATAAAATGGGAATGATGGACGGGAATACTGAAAATGAAATAGGAAAACAAGTACAATGAAATCTTAATATATCCCGGAAGACCCCTGTCTATTGCAGTCTATCTCCCTTTTTATAGTAGAGGGTCACTGCTTTATCTATAACAAAATAATAAAATAATACATATAGTGGAAGACCCATGATGGTTTGTCTCTTCCTTGATTCTCGCCAAGATTCTCTCTCTCGGTGCGGTTGTAACGGCTCTTGTCTGCGAGCTTGGCATTGGCTCGAGCTCGGTGTTAGATCGAACCCCCAGTCTTGGTTCGAGCACGGTTCTGCCTTGGGACATCGATATTCGGGGCCTATGTCGATCAGTGTTGCCCCGTAATCCGATTCGGACACGGGCTCGATAATGATATCGAGTTTTGCCGTTGATTGGTCTTATAGCTCGAAGCTCGACGTCTCTACTTCAGAATTCGTCCGAGCTTGTTATGTGCATACTCTTCGATTGAAATGTCATTGTCTCGACCGGTCTTTATGACTGAGAATTGGTTTTGACCGTACACACTATTATATAGGATTAAGGTGCAGATCTAGACGACATATTTTAGATCCTTATCAATTATTATTGATATCCATATTCCGAGATTATAAATTCTCAGTGATATCCATATTCCTAGCATCTCCGATAATGAAGCCAGTTTCATCGATCTTTTCTGTAGTTTTGAGTCATGCTCTCTATCAATTGTACCTTGTTATATCTTTATATAGCTTTTTAGTAAATATTTAACTCTTATTTTTCAAATTTGATGTAATTTTTTCTTCGTTAGAATCTTTTTGCAAAATAATAAATTGCATGTTCACAGAAAATAGACATGCTAAACACTGATATTTCTCATGTAATATACATAATAAAGTTTATAATATAAATATAGTACTTATAAAAAAATATAAGAATATCATTCAACTTAGCTTGTAATTACGGACTTGAATTGATAGCTATGTGGAAACCACAAGAACATTTGTAACTACAAGAATCTTGAAGTCATTTATTATCACAAAATTGTCCGAACAATCTAAGAGTTAGAAAGTTTACCTCAAATTGTTTTCCTTTTTTTAGCTACAGTAAATTTGACCTCTTTATTAGGATATTAAATAATAGATCTCCTAGTTATTGTCTTTTTTTTAACCTACCAAAAATTTGACGTTGCACTCTTTGTTATTATTAAGGATACTAATTAAAGGAGTTTCTTACTTCTTCTCTTGTTAATTGTTTTTATGTTACGGCTAATGTTGGTCCAAAGAGGACTTTCTACATATTTAAGTAATCATTTTTAGTTGCTTTTAATTAATTTTAAAGTCCTGCGAAATAGGATTTCATACATAAATGAAAAGAGGCCCTTTTTCGTACTTTTAGAGTATACGCAACTATGTGTCTATCCCACGTGAAATTATAATGTGTCATTTTAAAAGTATTTATTAAATTTGATGTTGAGTAACAGAGTATCGTAATTGTAGAAGTTAGGCTATTTATATCTAATTATCGTATTTATTAGAATATATATTTACATTTTGATACATGAATTTTATAGAAGGGGCATTTGGTTAAAGGATAATGGATACTCTATTGTATACCCAAGAATCAATCATAATTTTTCACGTAAAGTGCTTTTCTATTTCTTTTTACTAAGATAATTAAATTATGCAAAGTTAATGGGAATTATACATTCGATAATAAATCTAGAATTAAGAATAAGAAAAATCGAAGATGTTGCCAGTCGACTTTATCGACTTCCGTTATATTTTTTACTTTGTCTTTCTCTAATTTGTTTTACTAAGATAAAATTAATTGGTTATAGTTATGCGCCAGAGAGTAATTGAAATATACAATAAGTAATAACTACTTTTAGTGTATTCTGTGTTGCTTTTACAAATTATTATGTTAAATAATTCAAAAAAGAATATTTTTTGCACAAATACATAAGAAAGAATTTAATGCATGAAATTTTGTCTACGAATAAAAGACATTCAATGTCAAACAAATTGATAGTTTTGTTATTATCGTATCCTTGTTTGAGTTAGAAATTGATAAGTTAACAACTTTTTTTTGGTCTTAGTTTAGTAACAAACTTAGAATATCAAAATAGGAATTTGAAAGTGCATGTCTTGATCGTGCATAATCATTTTAAATCGTAAATATTGACTACCATATTTGTAATTAGAAATATACTGCATTTGAATTTCTAAATATGAGAACTTTTTACCTGTTTCAAATAAGGAACAAAAATATTAACCATATTTTAGTTAAAATTAAAGTCCTAAGTATTTAGGTTATAATTAAATGACTATTCCTAAATATTAGAGAATTAATTAAATGATCATTCCTAAATATTAGGAGATTAATATAAATGACTGTTTTGTCTAGTGTGAGCTCTATTTTTAAAGGATAAAAAAGACAAACAAATTTTTCTAAATGCATTGAGGTAATCTAGGTATTTCTATCAATTAAATTACGGTAATTAATTTTTCATCACAAATTAGTGGTTATTATTTTTTCCAAAAATAATTACTATTTCAAAACCTAATGCCGTATTAAATATTTAGAATAGAAATAAACGAATTTAACCAAGCTTCTTAAAAAATACTTATGATTTAAATTTTAAAAACAACAAATAAATCATATGAAAAGAAAATAAAGAGGCAAAATTGGTCTTTATGATTAAACAATGACAAGGAACAAAAATATTACACAAAATCGTGAAGTTTCCTTGTTAGAAACCAACAAAAACTTTTCTCCTACTTTTTTGTATTATTTTATTGTCTTAATATTTTGTATCCTTATTAGGAGAAGATACACACTAACTTGTATTAGAAAAAACTTCCTTGATTTATAACTCCTAAATATTAGGAAAGTTTTTAATTTTACAATTTTATCCAATGCAAAAAATATTTTTAAAGGGTAAAAAAAAGCGAACGGCATTTCACTAAGGTTCTTCGTGATTTAGAATCAATTTGGCTCTTTTATGGGGTTTCTTTTGCTTAAAACTAAAACCAAATTAAATTTGGTCAATTTTTAAAATACAAAACCAAAATCAAATTGTTGGCAAAAATTTGTTGGATTCAAATTGAATAAAATAATTTGAACTATATTTTAAATATATTAGTCCAAGTAAATATTATGGGCTAATATAATTGAATTAATTATATATATGAGTTAGATATATAAGTTCGAATTCATTGGGCTAGCCCGCTAACTTGGCTTATAAGTGAGAAGTCCACTTCATTAAGCCCAAGATATCATCTTCCTAGAGGCCAGTTTGGTTCCACGTGTCAAATGACATGGCATGTCAAGAAGAGCCAATAGGATCATGCCATGAGTAAAAATGACAAGGCATGCTAAGTCAAATTAAAAGGCCAATAAAACATCGCCACATGTACAAGTGATATATTCTAGCCAATCAAATGCAGCATTGTCATTGCTTCAATCCTATTCATCAATGATTCAAGCTAACCAATCAAATTAAAGAACAAGAGGTTGTCTTCATCACAAGTCTTTTCTCCCACAATTATAAATAGGGTCTTTGTAACTCAGAAAAGATACCAGAAAATATAATAGGAAGCAAGAGAGAGCTCGTGGATCAAACGCCGCAAATTTCGGTACAAGTTTCAAGTTTCAAGCAATCAAGTTCAAGTTCAAGAAATCAAACTCAAGATCAAGAAATCAAGTTGAAAGATCAAGAACGAAATCAAATATAAGGTGTTCAAGATGAAGATTACTTGTTCTTAACATAATTACCGTTCGTGGCGATAATCAAGGCGTTCGTGGTGATAGATCAAATTCAAATTTAGGTTCAAGCTCAAAGGCTATCACGACCCCAATTTACCCACCCGAGGATATCGTGATGACACCTAGTCTCTAAGACTAGGTAAGCCTAATATGCATAGATAAATAGCGGAAATAATAATAAAACTTCAAATTTAAAATATCTAGCTATCATAATAAAACTCAACAATACCGCTGACAATAATTTCCAAAATCTGGTGAGACTGAGTCATAAGCTCTACACAAATATACTGTAACATCCCTAATACTTAACTGTCTAAATAAAGAGTAAGCAGTAGAAAAACAAGGACAAAGGATTACTCAGAGGCCAGCGAACGCCGAGCAGGTATACTTTGAAGTCTCCGAACTGAATGCTCTACTCACTGGTGCCTAGCCTGGGTCGAGATACCTCGATCTGAACAAAAATATATAAAAGAGTAGTATAAGTACACCACAACGGTATTCAGTAAGTATCAAGCCTAACCTCGGTAGAGTAGTGACGAGGCCAGGTCAAGACACCTACTAGGATAAGAAAAGAAGCTAAGCAAGTATAATATAGTGTAATAATGAAAACGAGGAAAATGAGGCAATAAAGCAATACAACAAGATAAGCTACAACTGAATTTAAAGCAATAAAGGCAACCAGGAAGGAACACATAATAAGAATATCAAGAAAAAATACGGACAAATACAAGTAAGGTAAATGAGAGATAACAGCAAGAATCACAACCGAGGTACCGCCTCGTAATCTCATTTCACAATCACAATCACAATATTTCCTTATACCGCCGCGTGAGCCTTACGTTTAGATAGTTTTGAAAATATTTTTTCTGAAATAGCTACATGCACTTTAGCCTACCTTATGTCACTGCGTGACATCAAGTAATTCCCTTACTAGCAACATGCACATAAATCCCACTTTATGCCGCCGCATGCACATTAACCCCATATCACAACACAATAACATCTCGCACCACAAATGTCCATATGCCTCAACTTTGTCAAAAGAATCAACAATACCAATTTTTCCACAACATTAGCATATGGCTCAACCACAATGTGCACAAGAATCTCAACAATAACGGAATAAAAATGAAAGGCTAAACATGAAAGATATCTCAACGACATAACAACTTTGCCTCAATGTGATACCGACTATTGCAACTTCAACACCAAAAATCAACAAGAAGATATTCCAAGAAATAATAACTTCAAGTAAGGTGACTTAACAATTAAATAGTTAACAAGGCAATAAGGAAAAAATAACTACTAAGCATGTAAGGGAACAAGTAAGAGATGGAGTAAGTGCTAACAATGTCAAATAAAGCGTGTAAGGATAGATTAACAGATGTAAGGGTAGATTAACAATGAAAGATATAATATGTTATGACAATTCAAATAAAGGCATGAAAAGAATCTAAATAGCCTAAACCGGTCAATTACCACATATAGCCAGTGTACCCACTCGTCACCTTGCGTACATAGATTTCATATAACAAAAATACCACGACAACTCCGATCCTAAGGGGTGTTTCCCTCCCCACAAAGTTAGGAAAGATACTTACCTCAAACAATCCAACTCAATCCGCTAGTAAGCCTTTTTCGCGAATATCTAACTCTGGACGGCTCGGATCTAGCTGAAATAACTTTATACCATAAATACAAACCATAGAAAACTATTCCGGATCATAAATTTGGAATCTTTAAAGAAAATCAAAATGTCAACTAAAAAAGTCAACCTCGGGCCCGCATCTCGAAACCCGACCAAACTTATAAAACCCGAACACCCATTCAATAACGAGTCCAACTATATCAAAATTATTCAATTCCGACCTAAAATCAACCTTCAAATCCCTAATTTTCACTTTAGGAAGTTTTTCAAAAATCCCCAATTGTTTTCACTTTAATTCACTAAATAAATGATAAAACTAATATGGAATCATTATTAATTAATAAATCCGAGTAAAAAACACTTACCCAGATCCTAGACGTGAAAATCCCCTCCAAAATCGAGCTCTACGCGATCGCAGAAAAGCACTCGTGATCGCAGAAAAGCACTCGCGATCACGGAGAACAAACTCCACCAGCTCACAAAAGCCCTTAGGCGATCGCATGACTACAGATGTGAACGTGATGGCAAAACATCCCTAGTCTTCGCGATCGCGGACTTCTCCATGCGAACGCGATGAATAACTCGTGCCATCACACAACCCGTCCTTCTTCTATGCGAACGCGGTCCCTCACACGCGTTCGCGATGCACAATACCCAAACTTCCGCGAATGCAGCTAATCCTTCGCGAACGCAAAGAGCAAAAATTATCTGCCAGCAAAGACCCTACGCGATCATGACCTATTTTTCGCGATTGCGAAGAAGGAAACCAGAAGCTCTGAAACCAGCAATTCCAACACATGAACACACGGTCCGAACTCAATCCAAAATACAACCGGGGCCCCTGGGACCCCGTCCGAACATACCATCAAGTCCTATAACACAATATGAACTCCCTTGAAGCCCCAAATCACATCAAACAACACCAAAATCACGAACCACACATCGATTCAAGCCTAATGAACTAATGAACTTTCAACATCTAAAACTAATACCGAATAATATCAAACCAACTCCGAATGATCTCAAATTTTACGCACAAGTCATACATGACACAACGAACCTATTCTATCTTCTGAAACCGAAATTCGGACTCGATATCAATAAAGTCAACTCTAGGTCAAACTTCTCAACCTTTCAAACCTTCAACTTTGCAACTTTTGTCAATTCATGCCAAAACGACCTACAGACCTCCAAATCAATATTTGAACATACACCTAAGTCCAAAATCACCTTATGAAGCTATCAAAACTATCAAAACTTCATTCTGGAGTCATGTACACAAAAGTCAAACTCCGGTCAACTCTTTCAACTTAAGCTTATAACTTTGGGACTAAATGTTGCACCCTATTTTGCACGATTCAAAACAAGATTCAACTTGTGGTTTCTCTATTGATGATAAAAGAGATTCGCCACCTAATATTTAAGGGTATACTAGGGTACCTATTTAATTACTAAGGTCATTTCTTTATTAGTCTGCTAACCGGTGAGATTTTGGGTAAAGATTCTTGTTCTTCTAAGGGGAAGGTGTTAGGCACCCCTTAAAATCTACCTGAGGTAGCTCCATAGGACTTAGACTAGGTTTAAGAGATTAGTTGTTTATACCCTGCTTAATTGGTGTTAGAGGTACGACATACTATATATCTAGGCGGCATACTATATATATATATATATATATATATATATATATATATATATATATATATATATATATATATATATATATATATATATATATATATATATATATATATATATATATATATATATATATATATATATATATATATATATATATATATATATATATATATATATATATATTGTACATAATGTTTGTGTTTATAAAACATATGAGATGAGGTTAAGTTGCAAACACTTTGTATTTAAATGAATATGGCTATTTGTGTAACTCTAATAAGGGTATTGTAAAAGTTGGTCTAAGATATACCTTGGTTTTTAAACTTCATTTTACCTTGAAAAAATCATTGGAAGCCTTTTTAACTGGGCAGCGACAGTTGTTTAGAAAAACTCGATTTTTTATAAGGCCAACTTCGGATTCCATTTCTGATTTTTTTGAAAAAGAGAGACTGTCGTCCTTTGCTAACCTGTTTTGGTTTCAAAAGTCTTCATAGAAAATGTTAGTAAAAGCATAAGATATTAATAACATAAGTGATTAACGGATTGGAATTATCTACTACTATGTCTAATATTTCTTTTAATCCTAAGTTCTTTAAGGCTTGCCTAGATTATCCACATGATTAAAAAATATAGAGTAAAATATTCAATCAAATATGGTAAGTGTTATATACAGGTGTAAAATAATAATGAACATAAATAAAGCAGTAGAGAGGATGTAGTGACTCTGGTTTGGTCCTGAAAAGAGGCAGGCCCAGTGAATAATAGAAGCGCACAACAATAGACTTCAGACTTCGAAATGCACCGGTACAGGACTTGAGCCTGAGCTCTTTGAGAACTCGGCAGACCCAATGGTAATACGTGTTCAAAAAGGAAATAAGATCATTAGATATACTATTCGATATACATAGTTATGCTTGAAATAAACTAACATGGGCCTAAGTCGAATTACATAGTTAATAAACAATTTAGAATATGAAAATTATACTAATGTGGTGCCACCTATGGCGAAGTGATTCACATTGAAAATATTTTGTTGTCATTAAACACTAAACCTAAAGGGAGTAATAAATGTCAATAGATTAGAAGCTAAGGGTAGACTTTCATTCAAGACGAAGTTACTCTTTGGATCCCTGATACTTCAAAGTTCCCAAGGGTCTTAAGACCCAAGGCAGTGCTTGTGCCAGGGAGAGTAACCCAACTAGGAACTAACCTCTACTCCCAAATAACCCTAACTACTCACACTCATTCTTCCCTACAGGTTTAAGTTCCAATGAGGCACTTCAATGTAAATCCTATATCATAGTGATACCATACCACAAAGTATATATACATTTCCCATAATAGTTAATATAGAACACTATAAGATGATAAGACAACTAATTGTCCTACTGTAACCACAATCTAACAAAAGTACATGATTCACTATGAATGATATATTAGGCATGCTCAAAAGGAATCAGCTTGAAACACACATAGAGAAAAATGCATTATCAGATTACTGATAGGGAACCAAACACCTGAGATCACCTGTTTTAGGAGTAAAGTAAATGCTTCTGTAAAGTCCATGGGTACAAATGCATTTCTCCTTAACAACCTTCAATTAGATTAATCAAATATTGGTGTTAACTTAGGTCTTGTCTTCTAGCATACACACAGGTTAGCAGTTTCAATGGGAACTCCTAAAGAATGTTAACATAGAGGTAAGTTAACAACTTCAGTTGAACTTTTAAGGAGTATTAGGGGGGGTGCAGATTAGCAACTACAATTATAGCTTAAGAAGGGTATTAACAGAATTACAGATTAATAATTACAATTGAGACTTCCTAAAGAGTGTTAGTAGAGATACATGTTAACAACTTCAATTAGAGACACATATTAATGACTTCAATTAGATTCTCGAAAGAGTATTAACAGAGATACAAACCAGCCACCACAGTTAGAACTTCTAAATGTATTAACAGAGATAGAAATTAACAACCACAATTAGAACTTCTAGAAGATATTAACAGAGATAAAAACTAACAACTACAATTAGAACTTCTAAAAGGTATTAACAAGGATAGGAAATTAACAACTGCAATTAGAACTTCTAGAATATATTAACAGAGATACAAACTAACAACTACAATCAGAACTTGCAAAAGATATTAACAGGGTCACAGATTCACAACCTATATTAGAACTTCTAAAGAGTATTAACAGAATCTCAGACTAAAAACCTTATTTTACTCTAAAGACCATGGCATGATTACTTCTTTCTAAGTGATTTTATCTTTACACTAATCTCTATGGAGAACAAAACATGCTATCATACTCAAATAGTAGCAACATGAGGTTCACTTAAAGTTCAAAAGATAAGTCTGGTTCATTCATGTGAGCTTAGTGAAGCTTTTAAAGACAACATAGGCATGTATATGATTAGGAGAGAAAAGCAGAAGTATTTGAAGAACAAATAGTGCAGAATATCCAAGGGAACACCAACATGGTACATGATATTTAGCTTAAAATATATATATTTATATGTATATCGCCTCATGTTTTACTTTTGTTTCATGGATTTAGGATATAAAATGTGTTGATTTATATTAATTTGAGGTGTTTTTATGTGTAGGGATGATCTGGGAGCAATTGGGGGCGAAAGGTGCGAGATTAGAGCCAAAATGGACGAAAAAGCAAAAAAGGGAATTTCCAGCGCCTAGGGCTACCTGTGGCGCCAGAGACAGTGTGCTCCAATTAACAACGCCAGGGACAGTACCTAGCACTGGGCTGGGCGCTGGTGGCGTGAATCCTGTCTAATTTTGCCCGAAACAAAGTTATTTCGGCCCTAGACCTACCCAACACGTATGAAAGCAAGACTAAGCTTATTTTTAGAGGGGGAGACGCCACTTTGAAGGGAGAATACACACGAGAAATATCCGGGAGCGAAGAGATCTTAGTTTTCTTCATCTTTTCTTAGTATTTTCAATTATCCAACACTTATGAAATTGTTTGTTATTATCATGAGTGGCTAAAACCCATAGTTTTGGGGTTGTGATTTAGCCATGAATATTGTTGTTTAACGTTGACTTAACCTTGATTATAATTCATAAATATATAATTATTTCTTCAATTCTGTGATTAATTGCTTAATTGTTTGGCCAACAGTTAGGTTCTATTTACTATTTATGCTATGCTTGGGAAAGCCATGTTTAGATTAGAGAAGAATTAAAGAGAGCATGATCTTAACTCTTGGGGGGGGGGGGGGATTTGTGGTTAGGATAGAAATATACCCAGTCAGCGTACTTAATTTAATATCGTAATCTTAATGCATTCTTGATAAATTGATTCCATAGGAATATAGGCGTTAATCTATTTTGAATAGGCGAGTAGTACTTCGGGAGAAGGCTATGAGAGCAATTATCGATTAATTAGCAACCATGAGTGAATTGTATGAAAGGGAGAGTTAACTAGAACACAATAGTATTGGTAAATCGATCACAACTCTGGAATATTTGTCTCTACTGAATACACAACAACTATTTTACTGCTTAATAATTTAGTTACTATTTAGAAGTATAGTTTAATATAATCATATTCTTGAACTCGAATTTGGCTTGACTGAATAACAATCTTTGTGAATCTAGTGGGTAGTTAATATAAGTCTCTGTGGGTTCGACACTCGACTTATAATTTTATTACTTGTACGACCATGTATACTTGCGTATGCGTTTGGGAGCAACAAGTTTTGGCGCTGTTGCCGGGGACTTGAATATTGACTACTTTCTAGTTTTTGCTTTCTTTGTTTATTTCGTCAAGTCTAGCGTTATTTGATTGTTGCTCTGATCTCAGGAACTTTGATTGAATGCGCAGGGTCAGAAGCCAGGACCGACTTCAAGGCTTTGACCCCGAACCTGAGAGAACATTTTATAGGAGGTTGAGGGAAGCAAGAGATACGAATAATATTCAGGCACTTGTTCAATTTCCTATGAACATGGCAGAGGAACATATGGCTGTTCAGGAGGTGGCAATGCCCAGCATTGCTAATGTCACCTCCAACATAGTGAAGCCCAGAATCACTGGGCACTTTGAGCTGAAACAGAGTATGATCCAGCTACTTCATGCGAATGGGCAGTTTATGGGTCTTCCACATGAGGATCCACAACAGCATATCTTGAACTTCTTGGAGATTAGCGATACTTATATCACTAACGGGGTCACTCCAGACTATGTGAGGCTCACACTTTTTCCATTCTCTCCATTGGGCAAAGCAAAGCGATGGCTGAAGGCACAACCAGCTAATTCTGTTACATCATGGAATGATTTGGCAAGGAAATTTCTGGCAAGGTTCTTCCCTTCAGGCAAAACTGTAAAGATCAGAAGTGAGATAGTTGCCTTCAAATAGAAAGTAGGAGAGTCTTTATACTCAGCTTAGGAAAGGTTCAAGGGGTTACTCAGAGACTGTCCTCATCACAATCAGACAAACGAAGTGTTAGCTCACACTTTCATAGAAGGGCTACATCCTGAAACAAAAATTGTGGTAGATGCTGTAGCTGGAGGTCAAGTGTTGGAGAAAAGCTTTGATGAGATATATGCATTATTGAACAAATTCTACAAAAGCAATCCGGATTGGCAAGGAGAGATGGGCAGACACACAACGCAAAAATCTGCAGAGGTTCTCGAGTTAGATGTCATCTCGACATCATCAGCGCAGATTTCCACATTGACCAACCAAGTCAATCAGATGACTTGGTTATTAACAAGTAACAAGCCCAGCTAGTGCAACAAGTTCAAATATTTTGTGAAATCTGTGGAGAAGGTCACATGTGCAATCTATGCCCAGCAAATCCAGAGTTTGTATATTTTATGGGTAATGCAAATCGAGGCCAGACAAATCAGTATGGGGACACTTACAATCCCAATTGGAGGAACCACCAAACTTCTCCTGGGGTGGAAACCAAGGTTCTCAGAATCAATACCAACCACAAGCACCTCAACAACAATATAGACCACCTCAGGCTGAACAATATGCAAACTCAACGAGTCACCTTGAGGAGATGATGACGAGATTAATGGCTGACCAGCAGGCCTAAACAGCAGAGATGATAAATAAATTAATGGCTGACCAGCAGGCCCAAGCAGCAACGATGAGAAATTTGGAGCGACAAATGGGGCAACTTGCTAGTGTCCAAAATAATCGGCCAGCTGGGGCTCTTCCTAGTGATACTGAGCCTAATCCTAATGCTCAAGTCAATGCGGTTACCTTGAGAAATGGAAGATTATTAGAAGAAGTTCCAAAGAAAAAGAAGTATATAGCTCGTCTTGAAGGAGAATTAGTTCCCAAGCCAGTTGAGAAGAATAAGAAAGAGAACAAAGGGTCAGAGCCAGTAATTGTTACAAGGCAACCACCTCCTTTTTCACAAATACCGCAGAAGAAAAAAGAGGATGCTAAGTGCAAGAAATTCTTAGATATTTTAAACTAAGTGCGTGTGAATTTACCTTTGGTGGAAATTTTGCAGGAAATGCCTAAGTATGCAAGGTATCTCAGAGATATTGTGGAAAACAAACGAAGACATACAGAGTTCGAAACAGTTGCACTTACTGAAGAGTGCAGTGCCAGAGTTCAGAGTAAACTTCCTTCTAAGTTGAAGGATCCTGGGAGTTTCACAATTCCTTTCTCTCTTGGAAAATAAGAAGTTGGTAGAGCCCTGTGTGATTTAGGGGCTAGTATAAATTTGATTCCATCCTCTTTGTTCAAGCAACTCGGATTGGGGGTTCTTAGACCTACTACAATCACTTTACAGTTAGCAGATAGGTCACTAGTTATGCCAGAAGGAATTATTGAGGATGTGTTAGTTCGAGTGAAAACATTTATTCTTCCTGCTGATTTTATTGTTCTTGATTATGAGGCAGATGAGGAAGTGCCCATTTTTTGGGGCGACCATTCTTAGCTACTGGTGGAGCGATTATTGATGTGAGGGAAGGGAAGTTGAAGATGAGAGTTGACGATGAGAAAATCATATTTAATGTGTACAAGGCACTTAAGCTTCCTAAGCATTATGAGGACTTGTGCATGATTACTGTGGTTGAATTGAAGGGGATAGAGCAGAGTCCTTATGTGAATTGTAGTGATCCAGATGGGACAACTGAGTTAGAGGAGGTGCTGTTGCAAGCTGAGTGTCTAAATATGATTGAGAAAAGAGCGAGAGATGAAAGAGGAGACCTTCCGAGAGTGTGCAAAAAGGCTAGACTTCATGGGAGAAAGAAGAAGAGAAAGCGCCCAACCTGAGCAGAGTAGTAGAGTCGTGCCACGACTGTAAATAAGGCGCTTGTTGGGAGGCAACCCAGCTTGTATATATTTTATTTATTTATTATTTTTTTTATTGTCAAGTTTTGTGTTGTTTTTATTTTGCAGAGTAGAGGAAGTCTGAATACTCAAAGTTGAAGCTGATGAGCATGTTTGAGCTTAAGTGTGGAGTCGTCCTGACTCTAAAGATTGAGGATCATGTCCGATCTAGGCCTGAGAGGGTGTCAGGGAGTATTTCTCACTCTTGTTTTAATAATTTTCTCTGTGATCATGCATCGAGGACTATGCATAATATAAGTATGGGGTGGAGAAACTACTTTCTGAAGTGTAATTGTATCAAACTATTTTTTTATTAATTTTTCTTTTAGAACTCGTAGTATACATAGTATAGGTTCTCAAAATAAATAAAGAAACAAAAATTGAAAAAACAAAATCAGAAAAAGCTCGGACTTATCCCGACGATGGATCTTTTGGATAATTTTCTTGAGGGATAAAGTCCGATTAAAAATATCAAAAAGATTTTTTTTTTTATGTTTTTTTAGGATAGCTAGGTAGTATCCCTTGGTTTTTCTTTGGGCGCCGATTCTTTTTCAAGGGTGTAGCTCGAACCGGGTACTTTAATTATTTTTTTTAGGAGTAGTATAGGAAGAAACTGAGTTGCTCAGAGCTACCTAGTGACATGGTTGATGCTGGCACATTAGGATATGACATATATTCTATCGTCCCGTGTATTTGGTTTGAATTGTGATGTCTAAGTAAAGTAAATAGCTTATTTTATGACGCTTTAGATCAGTGTTTGACTTGTACGCCATTTAGTGCAATATTGCTTAAATTTCTCAATTATGTGTGCTTGCTTGACTTGAGAGTTGAATAGAACCATCTTGATTAAGTCATGTGCAATGTGTGTGTGAGGATTTGTGATCTTCTGTGCTATCCTGTGTAGTCTAGAACTTGCCCCGTGGGTTAATCGAAGCGAAATTGTAAGTTGTGCTAATCTAGGAGATAACGTAGGCGTTTTCTTGCTTGATCATAGATGTGCTTGTCACATAAAATTAAAATTTTCCGTTGCTATCCCCTTTGAGCCTATAGACCTTTTCTTTGGCACCCATATTACAAGCCGTACCCCTATTTTGTTCTTAATTTGAGATTTTTGAACCTTTACCTCCTAAGGCACTTACTCACTAAAATAATGTAAGGTGAGAGATTGGGGAGTAGCTTTTGAATGGAACTATGGGAGGGCCCTTTGGTGCACAAAAATTGAAATCAAAAGTCACTAGCCGATGAACCTTAATGTATGGAGTGTGAAGGAAAAAAAGAGAGAGAGAGAAAGAAAAAGAAAAATTGCAAAAAAGAAAAAAAAAAGAAAAAAATGATAGTCAAAATATGTAGAAAAAATACACACCTCCAATCCTTATTAATTTGTGCTAGTGGGAGTATAGAAGTGCTTAATGAAAGTAAGGGCTATGTTGCATGTGGTTTGTGGCAAGTGAATTGGTTGAGAAGAATATGTGCTTGAATTATGAGTGTAGTGGATTAAAGTGCTTAGGAGGGTTAGTCACTATTTCTAAATGTATCATACCCGTCCCTTAGCCTACATTACAACCTTAAAGTCCTAATTGATCCTAAATTTGGCTAGCTTAAATTAGTAGAGATATACACTACTGGCAAGCTTATGGTACGACCACAGGATGCATATGAATTCTTTGTGAGAGTGAGTGAATTTTGTTCAATTGTGTGATGTCCTTAATCTATACTCAAAAGCATATTTGAATGTGTGGACTAGTCTATATTCACTCTTTTATTTGTTGGTGAGTGCACATGACCTCATGTTTTACTTTTGTTTCATGGATTTAGGATGTAAAATATGTTGATTTATATTAATTTGAGGTGTTTTTATGTGTAGGAATGATCCGGGAGCAATTGGGGGCGAAAGGTGCGAGATTAGAGCCAAAACGGACGAAAAAGAAAAAAAGGGAATTTCCAGCGCCACAGCCAGCGCCTAGCGCTACCTATGGCGCCAGAGACAGTGTGCTCCAATTAACAGCGTCAGGGACAGTGACTAGCACTGGGCTGGGCGCTGGTGGCGTGAATCCTGTCCAATTTTGCCTGAGACAAGATTATTTCGGCCCTAGACCTACCCAACACGTATATAAGCAAGACTAAGCTTATTTTTAGAGGGGGAGACACCACTTTGAAGGGAGAATACACACGAGAAACATCCGGGAGCGAAGAGATCTCAGTTTTCTTCATCTTTTCTTAGTATTTTCAATTATCCAACACTTATGAAATTGTTTGTTATTATCATGAGTGGCTAAAACCCATAGTTTTGGGGTTGTGATTTAGCCATGAATATTGTTGTTTAACGTTGACTTAACCTTGATTATAATTCATAAATATATAATTATTTCTTCAATTCTGTGATTAATTGCTTAATTGTTTGGCCAACAGTTAGGTTCTATTTACTATTTATGCTATGCTTGGGAAAGCAATGTTTAGATTGGAGAAGAATTGAAGAGAGCATGATCTTAACTCTTAGGGGGAGGGGGGATTTGTGGTTAGGATAGGAATATACCTAGTCACCATGCTTAATTTAATATCATAATCTTAATGCGTTCTTGATAGATTGATTCCATAGGAATATAGGCGTTAATCTATTTTGAATAGGCAAGTAATACTTCGGGAAAAGGCTATGAGAGCAATTATCGATTAATTAGCAACCATGAGTAAATTGTATGAAAGGAAGAGTTAACTAGAACACAATAGGATTGGTAAATCGATTAGAACCCTGGAATATTTGTCTCTACTGAATACACAACAACCAATTTACTGCTTGATAATTTAGTTACTATTTAGAAGTATAGTTTAATATAATCACATTCTTGAACTCGAATTTGGCTTGACTGAATAACAATCTTGGTGAATCTAGTGGGTAGTTGATATAAGTATCTGTGGGTTCGACACTTAACTTATCATTTTATTACTTGTACGACCACATATACTTGCGTGTGTGTTTGAGAGCAACAGTACACTTAGTAGAAGTCATATTATTTCAAAATGAATAGAATGATCATAAAATCAAGCCAACAGTGTCACTATATGAGTTTCAGAAAAGGGGTAGGGGTATCATCATATTGGGGAAGTCTGTTAAGCGAGTCATATATGGGATTTCAGGTATAGTGGAATTTAATTTCAGTACTTTAGCTCAACAAATAGAATATCAAAACTTGAATACATCTTATCCATACCTCATAGCTTAAGTTAATTTTATAACAATCTCTAAATATACATAAAAGTGACACAAAGATCCAACTAGCTTAGGGCATGCTTACATAAGCAGTCATGAGTTCAATTAGATGGTTAATAAACTTCTAAGAATCAATAGAATCATAGAGGCATGTCAAGAAGATAAAACTGGTTTAAAGGTCACGAGCTAGTGCATCTAAACTAAGATGACAATCTAGTTTTCACCACTAAACAGGTTCACACTTTGTTTAAGTCTATGTTATTAAGTGAACTATCATGAAATGCAAATAACACTCAAGGTAGATTGGCAAAACACTCATAGTAGTACTAATAGAGCATCAAAGAGGCCTGAAACTAGATATTAGGAACATTTAAGAGGTTCTTTAGTTGTTTTCAAAATTAACCAGTAGATATGAATCATCAGTTTCTTATTAAGATCAACACAGTTCTATTTCAAAAATTTAAGGAACTCATGATTCCAAGATCAATTTATCAACACATGTCATTAATAAAGATACGAAAACAGTCAACCATAGCTTATTATCACTATCATTACTTAATAAAAGATAACAAAACAAGTCAGGTTCAACAATTAAAACAAAACAAGAGAAGGGTAGGGTTGAGATTTTACTGACCTTCTTTAGGGCAGCAAACCAAATGAGTACTCAAATTAGCCGTTTAGGAAGCCAAAAGCTCAAGCTTTCAATTAGTAAACAAGCTTAGAACTAGAAAGAGAGAGAAAAGCAGAGGTTGAGTAAGAACTCAAACTTCAATCGAAAATTTCCAAACAATACTATATTGTGTATTAATTTCTAAGATATTAGGTGTGGTTAGGCATGTTCTTTTTGGTGAGAGAATTTAAGGCCCCTATTTATAGTGGCCATTGAAGCCTCTAGGGTTTCAGCAGATTCAAACTTGTGAGCGGAAGGTGACGATGAATTGATGATATGAGCATAGTCGGGTAAAATCATAAAGGACAGAGGGAGAATCGTTGAAGATTTTTACCTGCGTGTGTGAAGATCAGGAATGACCGTTGATGAAAACATTTTGTCGGCTAAGACCTCCAATGTCCAGAGGTTACTGCATTTGACCTCTGGACATCGAATAACATGATGAAGCTTCTGACAATCCTTATTCATGCTCTGATTTGATGGAGCATAAGAGAAATCAAGAGATTTAAAGTTTCATTCTTTGGTCTAGGGTTCGGATTTGGGGGATTTTGAATTTTATCGGTGAAACGGGAAAGGTTCAGCGAGAATCGCGGACATAGGAGACATGAGGGATGATTTCTTTATGGATTCATGACCTTGCACAAATTTGTGCAAGGTCTTTGATTGATTTGAGCCTGTGAGATTGAGAGAAAAGGGAGAGAAAGGGAAAAGGGAAGCGGCCGAGCTTGTGGGGGAAATGATTAGGGTTTGGAAGATAGGGGTGGTTGTCTCCAGGTTAAGCTTAGGAGATTAGATCTGGGCCGTTGATCTCTCAGATCTATGGTCCTGATATTTTAGGGATTTAGCAATTTTTATGGGAAATTTTGGTGGCCGTTGGATCCTTGTGATCCAACGGTTAGGATTAAGTCTCTGGGCATTTTAAATTAAAGAGAAATGCAGCCAAAAATCGTGGGCCGTTGATCTAAGAAGCGGACGACCCATATTAGTTGTGTTTATTTTGTGATTGTGGGAGGCGGGTGACGTGGCAGGCTCTGTTTGGTTTAATGGCAATGCAAGGATTGCCAAGGTGGGTTTGAGGGGTGTTTGGACTGGGTCATTTCCGGATATGGGCTTGTGTATTGGGCTAG